>NW_007585121.1:214524-221486 GCF_000523025.1 Cynoglossus semilaevis | reverse complement strand
GTTTAAGTTTGAAATTCAACACTAGCATGTTGTTTAAATTATCTCACTCAAATTTTTGGAAAAGTAACGACAGGTCATTTCAGAATCACTTCCTTCAGATCACTGTTTACTGCTAACTGTGAAAGTAGCCCCATGTTTTTTAAACCTGGGAGAGAAAAAAGATACACTACTTTAAAGCATGTGAGTGTGTTATTGGTTTATTTTTCTAACGTGACCGTAATCCACTGCTAGAAGTGCATACTTTAATATATATACATAAATATATAGAAGTAGAATTTTATTTTAATTTTCTTGGTGTGGTGTGTGTCGTTGGCTAAATGTGTGTGGGGGGTGAGAAAATTTGAAAAAATGGACTATTTGTAAATGGCTACTATATGCAAGTGAGATATTTTCAGGTTGATAGTTTTTCATGACACAGGCATCACAACCACTGACTCATACCCTCGCCCCACCACGTGTCCATACCTGTCCTTATGCAGTGTCTCATAAATGCCTTAAGTGAGAATTTTGAAATAAAATCATGAAAATGGTTTCATTTAATGCCACACGTTGCTTCGTTGTTGGTTTATCTCCAGGCTTAGCTGTATTATTGACACGTTAAAGAGTTTGCCCTCCTTGTGCAGATCCAACTTTCGTCAAGTTCCTGAGGTAAAACGTTTGGAGACCCCTGCTGTAAACACTGCAATGAATGTTGGCGGCTCTGCACCAATTAGGAACGGGGATATATTTACATGGCACCTGACCAAGACTGGGGAGTGATGAAGAAATGACTGAGATCATCATTAACTGAGGAACACAAGGTCATGTCATTTCAGAGTTTTATTTCAGCGTCAGGGGCAAACAGATGGAGATTTGTCACTGGACAGTTAGCATTAACGACATTAAAAGAAAAAAACAATGGAATGAATCAGAACACTACAAGCGGCATGAATTTGACATTCGCTGTATGGTGTTGATGCACGAAAAAGCATTTTGTGATTTGGTACCAAACATTTCACGATCAGGACCTTGGAGAACAGCTGGTGTCCTTCATTTACTCATCTATTTTAATAATACAAACTATAATGTGGAAGAACAGCAGTTATTATAGAAGACATTTACTTTTGAGAACATTTTCATCTTACAGTTGATGCTACCGATAAAGCTTTGGACAAGTTGGCACTGACTTTTACCCAGAGAAGCTGGGTTTTGTAAAATGGGTTAAGGCAGAAAAAGTACAGGGAATGTGTTTATTTTCCTTTTTGCCTTTTAAAAGCACCACTTAAAAATTTCTACGACTAGAAACGCAGATGATCGCAGTTGATAAGCAAAAATTCGTACTTTCCGTACTGGAGCCTCTTAACAACATGCAGCTGAGACGAAAATCAAATGCAAAAACACTTTCCCATTTGAGCTAAAAACATATTCCATAAATTCAATGTAATCAAAGATAAATGTTAGTCAGATAAAACTTTGTTCTATACAGCTTAGATTACATTTGATCTATGTGATTACATTAAGCTATGAGGCTAAAGACATTAGTAAATGTTCGGAATACTTAAATGAATGTACATCATATAAAAAAGTGACATTTTTATTATAATGTTTTGTTTATTTTGTGCAAAATACTTTAGTAAACTATAATTTGGCATTAATGACAAACCATCAAAGATGTTTTTAAATTTAAAAAAAAAAAAAAATACAAATGGACTTTTGCAGCGACCCCCGTAGGAAAGAAATAAAAACGATGCCCAAGCCTCCAGTCAAACATCCACCTCTAATACTGTACTGTGCAAAAAAGAAATAATGATGGGTTTCAGCAACAAGTGTAAGCAGCTTTGCCAAATCAGGCATCCATCGTGTTCTGCAAGATTCTAGATAACAAGTCCAAACTCAACTGCTATCTGGGGAACAAACGTGTCCTACTGATGGACGATGTTGTCCTCCATGAAGGAGGGAAATGAAAAACTTAAGGCATCGGACTGATCCTGAAGGCAGCATGAGTGTGACTGAGTCTCTAACAAACACTGCTGGTATGTTATTCACATATGTAACGACTTGGCACATGAGCACGGAGCACAGCACGCAATGAATCACCACCCGTATAAAAATACACTTTTGCCAACAATTATTCGTACTTTAGTTAGTTCGTTAGTGAGCAGTTGAACACGAGAGAGCGAGGGAGATAGAGGCAGAGAAAGGGAGAGAGAATCTACAGATTCTTTGGACTCATCCTGGTCCAGATGTGCTATTTCATCACTAGTGCCAGGTCTGAACCAAATAACAGGCTCTAGAGTTAGAGAGGAACACGCAGCCACTGGTAGAAGAACTGATCATCTCTACTTAGCCTGTTTCGTTAATAGAAATTAACACAGGCCGCCAGTGAAACAGCTAACGAATGAGGGTGAGTCAAAAGGTGTAAAGACAATAAGACCTAGATTTATAAAATTAAATAAAAAAGATCCTTTACATCCTCTCTATTTATATCTTTGTTTAGAGAACCTCTTTCTTTAATTCTCCCAAGGACTGAAAGTTCCTTTCAAACATTCTTTGAGTTCCAGGAAAAGAAAAACATCTAGCGAATACTTCTTACTGGTTCCTATTTGAGTTTGATTTAAAATCTGTATGAAATAAAATGTAACTCTCAACACTTGACAAAGATATGACAACGAACCTGGTCAAAACAGTTGGAGAGGTCAGTGAGATGTGTCTCAACATCTCAGACACTTTGAATTTTATGCATATGTCTAAGCACTTTTTGACTCACACGTTACGCTACTGCATCCTGCTACAAATGAAATAAAGTAAAGGCTTTTGGAGAATTTACTAACAAACTTGGACTTAAATCAGTTCAGAAACTGATACCAAACAGAGGAGTCAACCAAGACAAACTCTGGTGTTAGGTTCAGGTATTGCGGCTAGAACGACTGGAAATAAACTTCCGTCAACTTGGTGTAGGATGAGCCCGGACTTCCACAAACACACATCAATTTGGATCTTTTCTAAAGAGCAGAAAAGAAGCAGTAACCCTTGTGGTAACAAAAGGTCGGAACACATGGAGGATGTGTCCCGACCTTTTGAAAAATGCTGCAGGCATCAGTTTCTAAATCAATTAAAGGTTTTTGAGTTGTTAGTTGTTATTTTGTACTGACTTATTTAAAATATTTGAATTCCGTTCATGAAGATGGTTTCATTTTGAACATGGAGCTATTTAATACGCATTCAAAGCAAAGGACGCTGTCGACATAAATGAGAGCTTAAGGCAACATTTTCTCCAGGAAGAAGCTACAATCTTGCAGAATCGGACAAATGTGTGGTTTCGCTCGGCTCAGAATCCTCATCATCCCAGTTGTTGACAGTGGATTGGGATGAGGGGTGATGGGGTGGAGGTCAACATTCAGGTTACAGGTCGTCGTCCCCGATTCCCTCAAAGGCGTAATTTCCATGGAAATCATTTCCACTGATGTCGTTTGCTGAGTTGGATGCACTGATCCCTCGCAGGGACACTGAGTTCAGCTTGGTCTGAGTGAAATAACCCATAATCTAATTTACTGCTTTGTATTCGACATATCTCGGGCATTTATTTGAGCACACATTCATTTTGAAAACATTTCATGTCAAAGGAGCCAAAACATTTACTTACAGAGAGTTTAACAATTTCACGGTTTGAGTCAGGGGACTCCTGCAGAAATAAAAAATACCGTAATAAATGAAAATGAACCTGCACTTGAAATCTGATTTCCATAACAGTACATTTACTACTACTCACCAGCAGAGGGGGTGATTTCACAGCTTGCTGACTGTCAGATCGGTGGATGGAGTCGTTGTGTCGTTTCCTCAGCATCTGAGGGTGACATACGATGCCACAAAAACGTCATGCCAACATAAATCTTTTCACCACAATCCACACAATTATAAAAGATAATCGACTAGAGAACATCTCCAGTGTGGAGAAATGTCTAATATGTTTAGGAATTAGGTGTGAAGCAATGAACATCCTGTGGTAATTAATAAACAAAAATGTGTTTTTTAGATGCTGTTGTAAACGACACAAACCTTTTTTATGCTGCCTCCAGATTTCTTCACCATCAGTTCATCCACCATAGACTGAAGGCAGATGCTCATCATAATTGCCTGAAATCACAGGAAACAATGAAAAACATAGCAACGAACAAATCAAATGTATTTAAATGAACTGGCTGTTTCATCCACCCTGACCGCGTCAGTGACCCTTTACCTGTTGACTGGTGATGGTCACCCACTGGAGGCGGTCTTTGCTCATCAGATACTCAAAGGCCAACTCCAGCTTGACCTCACATTTGGCCGAGCTGCAGAGATTTGTTTTACCATTGGCTATTGGGACTTGCTGTAGTATTAACAAAAGATGGAGATACAGTTAAGAGTATGAGTACTGTGTGTGCTGTATAATTTTGCACATTGATCAACAGGTGCAATGTCTAACCAGTAGGCAGGCCATAATGGCTCCACAGCGCCATCTAGAGCATTTCAAATGGAAAGCTCATACATTTTTATTAGACAAAAACCAAATATCTTTGCGACCAATGACCTAAATCCAACAGGAAGTCAACTATTATAGATTAAATTTGGGACCATTTTTTGGCCAATTCCACACATGCCAGTAGGACAAACCCTGTCCCACAGCTTTAACCCAAACAGCTAATCAAAAATAGTATATTAAACTCACGGGTTGAGGCGTGACACACAAAAAAAACAAAAAACACACATTTATGTAGTCACTTGCACAATAAGATAATCATTCTGTTTTCCATCCATGACTTCACTCCTGGTCTCCATGTTAGGAGGCTCATGGACATGTGAGCAGCTAAACCTCGATTCCTCTTAAGCTGCCATTCCAGAGCTGCTGCTGTGACAATAAAATAAATACTGAAAGTCTGAATTCCTGCACATGCTGAAAGATTAACACGGCTGTGAAAGAAGAGGATGGAAATCTACCCATGCAGTATTTCTAATGCTGCGAGGCTCAGCGACAGGAGCTGCTCCCTGGAGAGGAGTCCTCATTTATTCTTCATGTATGAATCCTGTGTTTTTCACTAAAAGTGTTTCCTCTGGGCTGGAAATTAGCTTTTAATTACCATGGCAACCACACACAGACAACACAGGGTCTCATAGATTAAAACGGTTCATATGGACAGCCGCACAAGTCTGTTCATTTGCATTTCCCAGATGTCATTTGAGATCAGGGTGCGATAACGAGGGGGCTGCAGTTTTGCACCGACCGTCTGCATTAGAGGAAGAGGCTCATTAAAATGACTGTGACCTCTGAGGATGAGCTGAGGAATTAATCAACCCGCTGGACAGCGAGGAGCTCCCGTCTGTAATCAGACGCGCCGACTCGCATTTTAATTTTAGATGAGCCGTCGTGACCTCTTTCCAAATGTGCTTTTACGGAGCCAGAGAGAATACGAGTTTTCTTTTATCCACAAAACAGCAGCTGCTGAGACACTGATGCAGTTAGAGCTAAGACAATAACCTCAACCTATTTAATTCAGGTTCTGCATATATTATGGGTTTTCTAAATATTGGATATGACGAGTGGATCTGCACATCTATGGCTTTTAGTAGGTATGAACAGATGTGAAAGTCGACTGCTCCAGTTTTCAAAGACACTGGAACTGGATGTCACCAAAAAAAAAAAAAAAAAAAAAAACAAAAAAAGGAACTATTCTATCCAGTTATTCATACACTAAAAACATGTCCCTGTCTGATGAAGTGCACTAAGAAATAATATTTTTTCTTCAGAAAATTAACCAAAACGTGTGACAATATTGTTAACAATCCCTCTGAATTTCATGTTTTATTACCTTTTGTTTCTGGCATATTACTGACTTCATTATTCACAGCCAGCTGACCGTACCCGGGGTATACTTCATGACTGTATGGACGTGTACAGTGGAGTAGTATATGCAGGTTGAACCTTACACTTTATACCTTTACAATTCCTCCTCACCAAAGGACGATTACTCGTTCTAACAGCCTGGGCTGCTGGATCAATAAAGAACTATCTTTGTGTGGGTTGTGTTTGCGTAACTGCACTGATGAAAATAGATGGTGTGGAGATCAGCACTTTCAGCAGGCAGTAGGAGTCAAACCAAAAGCCTAGTGAGTCTGCAGACATTGGCCTGTGGTGCAGTGGTGAAGGGAGGCTTGTAAACAAGCAGATTCAGAGGCACATGGTTTGAAAACGCCCGAGGCCAAAACTGTTGCATGGCCGCTCTGCCGGGTCACAGGCTCATACCAATGTGGTGGGAGTCTAGTTTGTTGATTTTATCGCTTTCCCACACACACACACACACACACACACACATTCCTGAAGGTGTGTGCACATACCCCAAGGCACACATTTCTACTCACTGAAGACGTGACTCGCCAACACCTCATGCGAGTGACCTTGAAGCTCCCCTCTTTTATCTGTTCATTGGGTAGTTTGACGTGGAAGTTGAGCTCGTTGTTGCCGGCACTGACGATCACCTGACAGCCTTTTTCCGGGAAGTCGGTGCAACAAGGGTCAAACTTGATATAACCATAATACTTGAGCGTCTGTCCGAGATTGATGAACTGGGAGGGAAAGCATAAAAAAAAATGATTTGCCCTGTATTTTGCTTGGAATAAACGTTTGAATTATCTCAAAGAATGAACTGACTCCAGGCTGCGTTCCCTGTGGTCAAAGAATTTATTTTCTGACAAAAACATTCCTTTGTAGGTGAAATTCCGTGCCCTTGCCTTACCTCTTTTTTGGAGCCTTTCTCCTGCAGTGATTTAAGCTGCCGGTGCTGGTCTTTGTTGACGAGTATCCAGCCTCGCTCAATGTCAGACACTGTCTGGTGGAACAAAAACAAGAAACTAAGGTTCATTTTTTTTATCTGTTCACATGAATCAGACTCTGTTTTCTCTTGTTAAATGTGGGAGTAATCACACACTGAAATCAACAGCACAGGTCGGCC
>NW_007585121.1:210836-214477 GCF_000523025.1 Cynoglossus semilaevis | reverse complement strand
AGATTTTAAATTCACACACATGCTGCTTATTTTTCTTAGGCCAACTGGCTTTTATACAGAGCCAACACAGCAGCTACAGATTGTGTTCATAGCGCCTGCTGTTAAAAAAAAAACAACAAACAATTGAATTCACCCAATCAATACAACAACAAAGAAATGCAACCAACAGACACTCATCAGATAATGGAGAGACCCTGGCGGCGATGAAAAGCCTTTGGCAGCGCGGGGATGACACATTTGCTTGATTCAATTGCCTTCACAAAATCACAAGAGGTGCGTTTTGGTTTTACACCTTGCAGAAAATTTCATTTCACAAAAGCCTTGAAATCTTACCTGGGCGTAGAGCAAATTGAGCCCAACTCTGTTGTCCATCACATCACTGTCGTACGCCATGTCCCAGTAGCTGCAGGAGGAAATGACACAAACAGTTCGATAGTACACATTCAAACAGGAACATGACAATTGTTACTATAAGAATGTACTGATACAAATACTGATCTCATTCAAATACTCAAGTACTGAAACATGCCGATCCAGTGACGCAATACTCCACATCGGCTTTTTACTATATCCAGATGCACACCAGTCAGCCAGGGTTGTGTGTTTTCCTACTGCAGTTCAGTGTCTCACTGTTCATTATCAGCAAGTACACAAGTTAAAATATTTATATTTCATACATTTGTTGAAAATAGAATTGGGGCAATCTTATTACATTGTTATTATTATTATAAAAATAATTATATTTAGATGTTTTTTTAAGATATGATATAGACCATAAGATCAGCATTGTCAACTCTGACCCCATCTGAGCAGATGAAACTGATCCAAGGTCAGTTTCAGAAAATAAGAGCTACATGCAGACTGCAGCCCTCTCCTCTCAGTATCTGTGAGATAACAACAGAGCTCCTCAGTAGGAGGCTGGGGAACAGTGTCTGTTGATATGTGGATGCTGGAGGGCCGCCCGAGGAGTCAACTGTGATTTTGAAAAAACAACAATGAATTCCTTTCTAACAGTTCGAGGAAGGAACTGGAATTGGGACCACATGTGTAAAGATCCCATTCGGGTCGTGTTATGTGTAATTAAAGACACTCCTGAGGACAGACGGAGATGTGATGATTTCATTACAAAGGTTGGGATTATTTCCATCTGACCTGGCGTTGCATTAATGATCTTTTCCTATGTTACAGCAGAATCCCAAAGTCATTCATGAATTACTAAAACTTTAGTCAAGGTGTGAGGTTTACCAACCGATAATGTTGTATAAATAACCAGTCGCTTTTTTGACTATTAATTGTGTCAAAATGACAATGTCAAAAGATGTTTACTTCTTCAATATAAACAGCATATACAGTATAACTAGCTTTTTTAGGGGCATTATTGTAAACAGTCATCATTGGTTAGTACTTGGGCTCAAACACACATCTGTTTTGAAGTGTGCTTTAAAAAGAAATGTTTTGAGCAAAAGTTTTAATTCTGCATGCCGAGTAAAAAAATTTAGAACTTTCTCCCCATAGGATACGGCTTAAGAAATGCTGTGTTCATCATTTTCTGCTCCATTTGCAGGGCAAAAATTCTGATGAATACTGAAAATGTTTTTTTTTCTTTTACTGGGGAAAATAACCTTTTACTCAACTGTTTTTACTTTGATTTTGTTATTGCTGTGGAAAACTTCAGTGACATATTTGGTTGAATTTGACGTGTTGTAATTTCCTTTCAACAGCAGTTTTTTTTCAGTCTGATCCTCTCCCGGACCTCAAACACAGGGGGGTCTGTTTTTCCCCTTTACCTCGTTCACTCCTCCCCTGCTGCCTTGCCCTGTGCGGGAAATTTAGGTCAGAAAGACCACAAGTTTTTTTCCCCGAGGGCAAAAAAAAGAAAGTAAACAGTGTTTGTACGTCAGTCAGCAGGGGGCAGGGTGAGGGGAGAGCATACAGTACATGCAGTGGCATCCAGAGTTACAATGCTGAAGAAGGGAGCAGTGGCACAGCAACATAGACTCAATGTGACCAAAAAATGTCGGCCTTGTGCAGTTCCTGAATGTAGGGGACGTCGTCTGTCCTGTTAAAATAACAACTGTTCTTGGCAAAATGAACAGTCAAACAAATGACTCAGGGCTCCGTGTAAATAAACTGCCACTTTTGCAGGAGATGGAGACGGTGGATAAAGGACCGTGAGTCAGGCTGAACATTGCTCTGACACATTAAGAGCAAGTGCATCTGAGCAGATAAGGAATACAACGAAGCACACACTCCGACTGGGTGCTTTACTGAATAAAAGACACCAGAAATATGAGAGCTAATCTGCTCCGTATGTACTGCTAACACAAAATAATGTTCTACCGAGCTTTGGAAAATTTGACAGATGAACCAAAGATGAACCAGAGCTGTGATGACAGCAGATGTGACGGAAAGCTGTCGGGGAGGAAGGTTTTGAAATTAAAACAAAACAATTCAAAGTCCTGAAGTGAGCAGGTGGCTGGTACCTTTTCCGTAGGAGTATGTGAAACTCGGAATTCCGCAGACTGGTGATGGATACGTAAGGCAGCTCAAACTCCTGCAACTTCCTCACAACTTAGAGACACAGGAAATATACACACAAAGAAAGAAAGAAAAGGGGAGGGGGGGTGAGAAACTGGTGCAGTCTGAGTCCCAAGGTGATTAGGATAATGATGCAAACATCAAACAACGAGGGATAAGAGAATTCCATCTGGTTTTGGTCCCTGCTGGAAAACATTTGTGAGTGCACACAAGAGCGAGCGTGTTCATTATCTACAGCTGTTCTACTACAGCACATTCCCAAAGGACGGAGAAGGAGAGTGAAGAAGATCTCAGGTGGTGCTGGAGTCTCAGCTCATGTACTCAAGCCTAAAAACCCAAACCCTCGGTTTGATAGCAAACTCGACCGTCTCTCTGTGTGTGGGTAGAATTGTTCTTTACAAGAAGCAGGAACACCGCTGGTACTTTGATGCTGCAAGTCTGAGTCGTAGAAAAAGCAGACAGTCTGAAATCTGAAAATCTTATGAAATACTACTTGGTGCCCTGAGTTGTCAGTGAAACAATGCACACAAAAAAACCCCAAGTCTGCTATTTCCAACCACACGCTGGCCTTCCTGACATGTCTTTGCATATTTTACAGCACATATTGATTTACACACAGACTTCTGGGAAACTCGCTCACTGTTGGGCAGGAATTGAGTTCTTTTCGTCTTCCTGTTATGTCAATACTCCCACCAGTCATTCTTGTTTGATACGCAGACTGCGGTGCAACATTTATTTTCATATGCGAGACATATTCAAAACAGCCCTGCTCTTTTATACCCCTCAGATTCAAAGTAGGCCAAGAACAGCCAATGTGCCTGGAATATTTGCAGATTCTTTTTTACCAAGTTCACCTGGCACTATTTTCAGCCTGTTGAAAAAGGCCTTTTGGGAGTGGGGGAGGTAGAGTCTACCAGACTGCAGAAACGCTTTGAAGGGATCATCTGCTTGTTGTGGCTGATTCTACTACTGGTGATGCACCAAATATTACCTGCTGGACCGCAGACAGGCCAGTCAGGTACGTACAGTAACAGACCCTTCATTGGTCTGGTATTGTTCTACTGACGGGAGCACATGTTTCTCTAAATAAACTATAAAAACAA
>NW_007585121.1:169883-210810 GCF_000523025.1 Cynoglossus semilaevis | reverse complement strand
ATCTCACACTGCAAAAAATGCGGCAAAAATACTTTGTAAAGCAGCCAGAGCTCCAGTTGCCTGTAGCTTTTCTTTGTTAAACTTTTCTGCAGCTACAATCAAATCAACTGAGCTGCTCTACTGTCGACAGATGAATTGACATGAATGACATCAAACTGCACAATTGAATTAACGTGTTTGTTGTTTGTCAATAAATCTAAACTACCAGCAAGAATGAATACTAAAAATATACATTTCCATGTTACTTCAACTTTAAACATATGGATAATGTACAGCAGATATTTTATCATTAAACGTTGGTGTTAAAACTCACATGTTAGACCTCCATCCACACCCTCACGGATGAGGAACAGACTGAAATAACCAACAAGGTCGTCTGGAAGGTCAAGCTTTGTTGCAACAGCCTGTGAACACATCAAAGAGACAGTTTATTTTTTTACAATTACATTCATATCATCTGTCCCTGAACTGGACATAATAAAGGTGATAACTCTCTGAGTACAGTCACACAGAGACATCTCAGCTCCAACCTACAGATTACTCTCACCTCATCCTCAGCCATATTTAAATACAAACATAAAAAAAACAATATAAAAATAATGAAAACATTTACATTTTAATAGATATTGTTTTCTTCTGAAACAGCTGCGGACATTTGAGCTAAGAGTGAATGTTAAGAGTCTGTTTAAACTTGACTTAAATCTTTTTATCTAATGTTTTATCTAACAGAGGAAATGCACTCCTCCTTGCATGACCAAAGTCCAAAGTCAAATAGACCTGAAAATTAGAACATATGTAGTAATACAGAATTTAGAAATTGGTTCACCAACGTCAGCGTGTTTACATTGTTGAGTAAAGTGTATGCAGCTAAGAGAACTCTGAACTGTGTTTGTGTAGCTGATAAAGACCAGGGTGAAGCCAGAAAAATAAAAAGGCAGAACTACAGACAGAAGATTAGTAACTACTTTTGAGACCTGTGTCTTGAATACTATCACGAATACATTTTTAGCAGAACAAACGGAGTGAAAGTCTGGTGTTTGTTTGCACTTAAACAGAACGCTTACATCAAGGACATCCTCGGTCTGGTCTGAGGTCAGAATGTTGACGGTGACCTTCTGTCCGTTGGAGAGACAGATGTCTAGAGCAACTTCTTCTGTGGGAATCTGCTGCGTCTCCTGTGAGAAGGAACCGTTGACAAATGAGAGCAGGACTTCCATCAACAGTACTGACTGGCTTGAAGCTTCAGGTTTTCATCCTTATATGTCAACATGTTCCAGTAAAATCACACAGGGAGAAAATGCAACTTTGTCACAAACTGTTTCAAACTGTTTCCCTCTCTCTGAAGAGAAAAGTCTGTATGAAAAGGGTCTGTTATTGTAGCAGGTAAAGTTCTATTCATAATGGTCGCTGCAGTTAAATTCTCTAATGCCATTGTTCACGTCTCATCTGAGAGGATACAAAAATCAAAAGATAATAATAATAATAATAAATCTCAAATTGTGTGAATCCAACTTTCCACCTGTCTTTCCTGTTTCCACAGTGGGGGAGGGGAGGGGGAGGAGGAGGAGGAGGAGGGGACCAAGTACATCACTCCTGCTTGAGGTTCAGAGGAAATGACAGCACTGGGTGGTAACTCATCTCCTATTCTACACCTGCTCTCCCTGCAGTGCATACTGTAAGGAGGTGGGGGGAGGGCACAGGGACAAACATGCAGCTTGATAAACGAAGAAGGGGAATGGAGGAGAAGGAGGAGAGGGGAGTATGACGTAGCTGCACACAGATGAATCCGTCCATGAAGGTTATTGGATTTAAACCCCTTCAGGCAACACAGGTCACACCTTGAATCACAACGAGCACAATGGATAAAAGAAATCTTCCTCAAATACCTTAAAAACCACCCTCAGCCTCATTTTAGACCATTTTTAGAGATTGATTCACAGGTATCAATAATAAACTCCCTTGGAATGTCACCATTTCTACAGTTGTAATTTCATTTTTCCATTGAACCAGATTACTTCTATGTTTGTTTTTAACAGAGGACAGACATAAAAGCTGACGACTCAGTTTATGTCCTGTACCTACGATCTTCCTCTACGTACAGAATCCAAAATAACCTCAGGATCTCATAGATTAGTTCATATGTTACCTAAGTCTGGAAAATTGGTCACTGATTTTCCAGACATAGGTGGGAACACAATTTTCTTATAGATTTCTTTATGCAACCTTCTCTGACTGACTGACTTTTCTGATGTAACAGTGATGTTGCTAACTCTCACAGACTAACTTCCTCCAACAAAATGTAAAAAAAGTAACCAGCAGTTAAAGAGATATAAGTGGATAAGACTTTTGGTGCAGAGAACACACCCCGCCTCCTCATCACCGGCTGCTAACTAACACAAATGGAGAAGCAGGAAATGCACAGTAACCAACCTGCTGTGCTTTCCTCAAGAAGCTGTTGAACATCTCACTGGCTCCAAGCAAGGGATCTTGGCGCACTGTAACAAAAACAGGAGACAAATTAGACGATGACCACAGCAGCAGGATTATAACATTACTTCACGGTTCGGTATTAGATGAAACGGATTTGTTTGGATTGGAATGAGATGTTTTTACAGGTGATTTGATACGAAGCATGGACCTCCTGATGAGGAGTGATGCCTTTCTAAGATCTCCAATATATAAATAATGTGACCTTCAAACATATTTCATCAAGATGAAATTCATCTCCAAACATGCAAAATAATGTATGAATAATAATCTGGCAGCAAAAAAAATAATTATAAAAAAAAATTTATAAAATATTTAAAATAAAAAATATTAAAATAATTATAAAATTTAATAAATAAACAAATTAATAAAACAGCAAGATACAGTATGTCTCAGGGCCTTCTGTTGATACAGTGGAGGACATTTAATCATCTGACCATGGATCAGCCTTCAACATTTAATCAAGCTCTTGAAAGTTCTGGGGAGGGGGAGGAAGGGGCGGGGGTCATCTGGGTCAGAGCAGAACGTATTTGCGAGAGCTCATTTTCCATAACTATGAAAAGAGTTGTGACGAAACCAAACAAACTTGTGGCCAAGAACACACTCTGTGTGTGTGTGTGTCTGTGTGCTACACTTCCAGACTTTGAGCAAATACAAAGTGGAACAACGCTTCCTTGTTCTGTTGCAACTGCCAGTGCTTGAGAGGATTAAAACAAACCCACTGTTGCTGCCAGTTGAACTCAGTCATGTGTGTATGCAGGGAGCTCAACCTTAACCCGTTTATAACATCCAGGCAAAATGTTCAAAAAAAATCTCCAAAAAGGATATTACACTACAGCTGGCTTCTTAATAGCTCTCAAAATTGTTTGTTTTTTTATAAATTAAATTTCTTGAAATTTACTTGGTGATAAGCTTTAAATTCTGTGTATTAGGTGTATTAGGATTTCTCTGTGTTACTGTGTGCATATCTGTATGTCTGAGTAAGTGAGTGGGCGTTTGTTTGTGTGTTTTTATTGTTTCAACAGAAAAACAATTTTCTGTTTATACTGGAAAAGTCAAACATTTGTAGTTGTGTAACAGTGGAGACAAATGACAAAGATCAATTGTCCCTCGTTTACTCACTGACAAAAGCAACTGCAGCATGGTTTGAATTCAGAGTCAGAAATAAATTAAAACAGATGCCACACATAGCATGAAAAAGTCTTACTTCACTTTGAGTAACTCACCGGCCTGCATGTACTTCTCCAGCTGCTCCCGTCTCTGTTCCACCTCAGCGGGAGTCAGGGTGAAGATCTTCTTTGGGGGGAAGGAAGGCACCACATTGCTGCCATATTCTTTCTTTATCTGTGAATATTAAAGCAACAGGGTTACGGACCAAATGACCAATTAACAACGGCCTACTGACTTCAGGACAGAGTGTCACTCTCCTCAGTGTAAGAAATGGGGTTTTTTCACAGAGGTGCATTAAAGCTTTTCTAGATGAATCACAGGTTTATTTTGAGCCCAGTTTCAACGACTGGCTGTTGAAGTTTCCGTGCTGAACACAGACACAGACACACACACTCACACATCTGGAACCTTGGATGTCTAGTCATTCCAAGTTTATTCTGTCTTCCAGCTTCTTGACTCATTTCTTCCCATTTTCTTTCATCTAAGGTTATATTGCTTTGAACTGAAAAATTACACAAAGATCTCGCACATCTACAAACCTCATTAACAGGAAGACAAGGTAAACGTCCCACGGCTACGTGAAACCCAAGGTGTAGTTTGGTAATTATACTGAACTTCAATGACACAGGCAAAATTAGATAAACATTTTCATTTGTATCAACAAAGTTATTCCTATTATTATGTCACATTTTAATGAATGGCTCAAACACGTTTCCAAAGCCAAGGTAATGTTTCATTTTCTATTTTACAACATCTGCCAACTCCTCCAGTGTAATGGTTTATTATAAAATCACAGAGCAAATATGGTTTTACTCAGACCTCCATCCTGCTGCTAGCTAAAGCTGCACATAATACTCATCATTAGTAATTTATGAACACATTTTTCCTATGCCCTGCTCTTGGACATATGGTGTGTTGAGAGTGGTTTTCACCTTAACATCCTGGCCTTTGGTATTTTCAGCACATCTGCCAAAGGCAGGCAAATTAGTCTTCTGAATCTGAAACCAGTCCAAGCTCATAAGGTTTATTACAAACCCTTACAGAGGAGAAAACCAAGGGAGGCTGTTAACATTCAAATTGCCTCGGCAATAATTCTTAGTGTGAGCGCCGCAAACAGCGCAATGTTTTTTGGGGTCATGCGTAAACCACAGAGAGCCCTTTGGTGATGCTCACAGACTCTAGTGAGTCTTCCCCACAGCCTGTTGCCAGGCAACACCAACTGTCAGATTGGATAATTCAGATTTAAGGATGGAGACGGAAAAGTTTGGCACCTGCTTGTTTTACTCTTGAGACAAGGTCAGCGGGGCTTTTTTTTTATAAGTGTTTATGCAGTGGCAATTTAATTAGTCCAGACCGCTGTTAATCATGATTTTTACAACAATGTATCATGTTCTGATAAGAGCTGTAACAAGTCACTGGTATAAAGAAAAAAAACACTGAAGACAAGGCTACTGTCCAACAACATCTCCTTTTCACATTAAGGTCATTTTTTCCAGCAGGTGAAATCTAAGAAAGACTGAGTGAACATTCCAACATTCCATGGCCAAAACCTCCTACCAAAATAAAGTGCATTTATCTGGAATAGACTAAACTCTGAGACAGTCAACAGCACAAGACTTTAATTGTCAATGACCCTCACTTAAGGGTGTTGTAATATTAGCGGTGTGACCTAGAGGTGAATGAGAAAACACACCAGGTATGTATGAATGTGCTAAAGAACACTGTCTATACACCATCATTACTTATGGCTTACCTGTTCATGAAGGCCAAGAAGCTGACTGTAGCGTACGCGACAGTGTAGGACCCCGTTTACATGAATGTTGTAGGCCTGCATGAAGAAAGGAGTAAAACATCAGTGTGAATGAAAAATTACATAAAGAACACACTCAATGTAACACTGTTTTGTTACATAAAAGCATCATCCATGAGGAAAATGTTATTTTTTGTCAAGGTTTACAGTAGATCAGGACCTACCAGTAGACCATAGACCGTAAGACTTTTATCTACTTACTTAATTAGGTAATTACTTAATTACTTTAGCCTTTGACTCCCAGGCCAAAAAAGTGTGGACAGCCTTGGTCCATAATATATACAATAGTAATATGCAGCTTCCTAATTATTGCTCTGCCGTTGCTCCAGATGTAGGACAGACACACAATAATAGTATACCTGTTACCGTGTCCTAATAATAAACATCCTTTAGTGCCTCAGCCCACTGGGCTAGCTCGTGTATAAATAAACGTCCGGGGGGTCAGGGGCAGACGGATGGACTGTGGCCCCTGTTCTTCAACACTGCTGGTACTTTTCTATTAGTGATCTCAGTCAGACTCATTCTCTACTGACAGAGAGTTTGTTTTTTTCCTCTCTGATCGTCCCAGGCATGAAGGACACTGCAGTACACATACACTGCATGATTCTAGTGGACCAACAGATGTCTGGCGAAGTGTTCAGACTTGTCATGTTTGGTCAGTGCTGTTGCGCTGCTGCTGGAGAACAGATGTAACCTTTCAAAGCCATAGGCTCAACACCCAAGGAGGAGGAACAAGAAAGAACTTTTGGAAAATTGTTTCTTGACTGTTTAAAAACTTCCATGATGCTGGTAGAATGTGGTCAACAGTTGAACTGCAGGTGCCACAGACATCACCAAGCCAAACTAAATATGCAAAAATCAAATGAAACATAGACAGTGGCAGGGTGAAACTGAACAAATTCAGTCTAGCCTGCTATCACTGTTTTCTATGCCTATAACTTTTCAGGCATAGAATAAAGCCAGCATTAACACAATATATCATATACTTATTAATAATAATATTAAGATTTTTTTTTTATTTTTAAAAGTGTTAACAGCAGATCTGCTGCAACAGGCAAGTATGTTGTTCCTAAGAACTGTCTTGTCTCCTAAGAAATGTTTTCTTAGGCTCTTTGTCTATCATCTAATATGTTTCTTCTTGGGTTGACATCAGATCAGAGTGATCTAATTTTTTTTTTTATCTGTAGCTCTTTAAAAGCTGGAAAATAAAGTTGCATTCTTCATTTAAATAAATCCAAAATTATAATAAACATTTACTCTGTAAGGCATCTAATTGTTTTTACAAAAATTAATCTATTTTTTATGTCTGACACCTCATTAAACTTTGGAGATGCCAAACACCAAGTGACACTTCAGTTCTAGCCTCAGGAAAAACAGCTTTACTCAAATAAATGCTCTGTCAATAAATTCAAACTGCTCAAAAATAAGTTTAAAATGTTTTTTTAAGATGATAAAAATCTGTTTATCTGAAGGTTACTCCTGCAATTTGAATTATAAAAAGGATCCAAAAGTATTCTAGCACAGAGGGTACATTGAGCTGCAGTAACTCTAAAAGCCTTGATATGAAGTGAATATTTCTATCTACACACGTACGACGACTCCATCCACGAGGACCATTTGCATGCTTGTCGAGACAATCTTCCATTTAGGAGACGTTTCTTTTATCTCTTCTTCCTCTGTGTCTATGAATATTTATAGCCACAGTAGTGAGTCATCACAGTAAAAAGTATTGCTGCGCATACCATTGCAGAATTACAAGAGCAATCAATAGGAACAAGAAAATCAAAAGTTCACAGTGAGAGAGAGGAAGGCTCTGAAACTGAGGAGGGAGACCAACAGAACTGAAATATGTGCATGTAGGCAGTATCCATGCAGGAAGGAAGAGTGAGTATGCAGAATGTCTAGGCTCTGTTTGGGTATGTATGTGTGTGTATATATGATTGTATGTCAGAAATTCTACTTTCAGATCTACTTTTGATCAATTTTGATGATATCTAATCTAATCTAATCTATCTGACTGGAAACATTGTTAAATAAAATGAATAATGCTGTAGTTCTGGGGATGGTGCACAGGATGTTTTAGTCACTGTGTTAATTACTGTCTATTTCCAACGTTACTATTTTATTAAGTGTGTAATGGATAGAGTGTTTCTAATTAATTGCATTCATTGGTATAGTTTTTTGTCCAATAATGAAACCAAGATAAAATGATGTCTGGATTTTGTCATGTGGAAATAAATTATGCAAAAGAACAAATCCATGGCTAGCAAGGTTGCCCAAGCTTGGCACCATTTCCAATTAGAATACAGCATTAGATATGAGAGAAGGAACATTACACACCAATGCAGAACCAAGACTTTTTCCTTCAATACTTTTTAATCTCTCACCTCAGGAAGAATCACTTGGAGGCACACAGAGCCTAGGTTTTAATTTCAGTGTCCAGACCAGTATCGGTTGATTTCAGAATCACAGAATCAGAATATAAGCCAAAAGATCAATATTCAGTTTCCCTTCTCAAAACCATAACTAAATAAAACAAACATTTCTTATCCAAAGTAAACAGGTTACCTTTGCTTTCCCAAACCACACTGACTGCCAAACAGTCAAGTCAAATATTTTAAACCACAGAAGAAGATGTGATGAATCCAGTTAACAACAGGAAGTTTGGCACATAGAATAAAGATTTGTCCCTGCTTGCACAGGAGCTGTTCCATATTTATAAGAAAAGAAAAACTGCAGTCCCTGTTATTCGAAAAAGCTGTGTGCATACTCGGCAGATTCTTAAGACTACCACTTGCAAAGTGCAAAACAAATCTCTCAGCATTATAATCAAGTAAAGTCCCTTCCTGTGAGCTGGTTACAGGCGGATCACAATGATAGTCACAGGACTGTCTGCTGAGAGGTAAAACGTTTTAAAACGAGTATCCACTGCAGTAAAGGCATCCAGGTTTAGAATAGCCACTGAGCCACAGCCCGAGTGTTTGTGGATAATTTAACTGGAAAATAGAAAAAACTACTTGCTTTGGTCCACTGCTCATCCAGCATTTGTTTTGTTTTTTTGCAGCAGAGATACAGAGATATTTCCTCCTGCCAGTGGAACACTTTTAAGTCAGAGTAGTAAATACTTATTGATAAGTGATACTGAGAACCACCAGTACTATTTCACATGGAAACCAGATGTTGCAGATGTTACTGCAAAGAATGTCCTACTCTTATTCATCCATTTGTTGTGTGGGTTAAAACAAAAATGCACATAAATCAGAACACAAAGCAAAACTTCCGGTCATTATCATTTTTCATTCTCTAGCGCTTAAGAGACCGGTGCTGTTACTTATGTTGTTAAACTGAATGTTGACAGTAATTCTACCTCAACCACACATTGGCACACAAACACTGGCACATGTCAATGATGATCAATCATGGTTTATGACGGGAGCGGCATTTAACACCCACAAAAACCAAAAATGATTCATGCTGATGATGCGTCACTCTTGTTGTCCTTGACCAACCTTTGTAAAACATACTCTCTCTACACAGCAGTGAAGAGTGGCCTCACTATGAAACCCACATAACATGTAGCACCAAATGCAGTTCACTTTCATTCCTGAGTGTTTAGTTTAGTATATTGCAGAGAGAAGAGACTGTACTTACAAGCACAATGAGAACAGATAAAACTTAAACACGTAGAACTCTGAGTACCACTGCTGGAGTTTTTTCTAAATGTCAATATCAGTGAGTACAAATATTAGATGTGGACTCAAACCACAAAACTCAGGGAGCGGTGCTCAAGATGATACAACACATAAAGGGCTTTTTTTTCACTTTATGACAGAAAAAATACACAAAGTGTGATGATGTGAAGTAAAATAACAATTACAAAGTACTCTGGTATTCTGTTTACCATATCATAACTTATATTTGTCAAACAGTGTGTAGAATACACTTTGTATTTTAAAGTGTTTACACCACACTGTAATTATTCCTCTTGACATCTTAAAATGTTATTACATCTATTTTGCTTCTGTTTACAACCTGCACTACTGTTACAATTAAACAGCAGATGTTAAAGGTGAAATGTCATTTTAGTCAACGCTAACAGCAGGCCCAGTGGGGCTAGAGTGGGAGGATTCCTGCCAGTCATGCAAACGGTTCTGGGTTCGATACCACCAAGTCTTCAGGTTGGGCATCCAAAGGAAAATCTTGGCCAAAGTACTAAGCAGACTACTGTTGTGGGGGCCCCTGATAGTGGGACAAGCACAAAGTGATTCTAAACAGCATTACAACATATCATCTGTTGGATATAGAGATAAAACTATAGGGTTTCTAACCTACTGATGAAAAAAAACTGTATGACTGTAAGTTGAGGGTTACAACATCAGGCACTGGTGAAATGGCATTAACTAAAACAATATGTCTTGATCTTTACTTTCTGAATCTAAACGACATGTGCATTAAAAAGACATAGCCTAAAGACTTGTGTACAAAACATATCCTCTATTCCATCCATGAACCACTGGATTTTTCTGCAAACTCACTCAAGGCCACAGATGGTTCTACTCAAGTTTTTACTAGAGAGGTTGCGAATGACAATAATTTAGCAGTCTCCTGAGCAGCTTATTATTCATGGTCAACTATTTCTGGACAGCATTTGTAAATGTCGTAAATGCTTTTGTCCATCGTCTACAATCATTTCTTAAAAATACAGGAGACAGAAGCTGTAAATAACAAAATCTCAACCAAAATTATATTTAAAAAACTGTTGTTTATAAATAGCTAATGACAAGTAGAGGAATTCAGTTGTGCTTATCAATCCAAAAATAAATATTATTTGCAGAACTACAATACTTAGTAATTTCTAAAACAATTTTAATCATAATTATATAATGTTCGTTGAGTCACTGCACCTGCATAACTGTACTGTCATCATGATGGTGTTTGGTTAAATTTACATGAAGATTCCTTGATTCTGGTACGTTGATAATACTAAATAATTATGTTTCAGGGTAAACATAAAAACACGTTGCTGCATAGAGCAATGACAAAATAGCAGAAAAAAACAAACAAACAATCAAAATACGAATAATCATGCTCACCACATAGGTGGAACCGTTTTCTCCTGATCGCACCTCTGTTTCAGGAATGGAAAAATGCATTTTTAATCAGAGTGTATCTCAGTACCAGACGACAGGTCTCTAGCAGTTCTCGGGGAAAAGGAGAAGACACCACAATTCCTCCGGAAAAAAAGTCAGTCCACTGCAGTGACGGTGACTGTCGGCGGTGACTACTGGGGAGGAGGAGAAGGAGGAGGAGGAGGCTCTCACACGGTTCATCCACTGCTTAAGTCCGGGGAAAGCGGTGCCAGGCAGAAGAGAGATTGCAGCGAACTTAATGATCAGCACCACAAACTCATAGAGCCGCTCGTATTCGCATCAAACTTCTCCCACGTCAGTGTTGAACTTTTCTCAGTGTCGTCCCCACAGCAGCCATGTTGCAAGTGTTAAGTAATTACACCTTCAAAGCTGCAGTTAAATTGACTTGTTTTCAAGTCAATTTTTATGTCCTTCTTTCAGGCAGCCTGCGATCACATTAGTTTAACATTAACACTCACTGTGAGAAGTCACGGGTGGCTGAGATCTTGAGTAACCATAAAAGTTCCGAGAAAAAGGTGCAGTTGTTCCTGCAAAAGCCCACACCGTCGCAGGGCGGCTGAAAAAAAACATCCGACATAAGAGAGAAGGGAGTCTGCACTTGTTGAAATCCCTGTTTGTACTCCTCGTTTTTATTATTTGATTTAAATAAAAACACGGTGAGGAAAAATGTGAAATCGTGGAAAACACAGAGCTTAAAATCTGCTTCTAGTCATCCTGTGTTCGCTATCTGAAGTGGCCCATTCAGGGGCATTGCCACAATTCTTCTGGAACAAACCATTTCTTCCTCTTACGGAGTGACATGTTTGTAGTTGCTGTAAGTATACTTAAATGACAACACAACAACTAAAGCTGGTTCTGAATTAAAAATATTGACATATATTGTACAACCTATATGTGACAAAAATAATGGTTTATTTGATATTCTGTATCTTGTGTGTTAATATCCCAGAACTCCGACAACCCACTTTTTTGGTTCAGTCCAAAGTGACAGCGACGGCGCAGTTAAATTAATTAAACCAGAAAAAAATACGTTTACTCTCGATTATTTTTACAGTATATAATTTCGTAGGAATCTGGAATAAGGTCATTGACTTTTCGCAAGACTTCTTATGTAATGAAATGTAGTTTGTTGACAACAGATAACTTTGACTGTTTAGCTTTAAACATTTACATAAAATATCTGTGTGGGATATGTTAGAAGCTAGTGGTTACAATTTTTTTCTGTGCAAGTGCAACTTACTTTTATGAAAAAATACTTACATTTAGTTGACTTTAAACATGAAACATACGTAATTTCTCTCATATTAGTAAATATAAAAATGCAGTGGTCCAAAATGGCAGCCACAATAGAGAAGCGCCACCTCTGAATGCTTTTTTGGTGAATATACGCCGTAGACCGTGGATAATGAGTGAACAGAGCAATGTTAAAGGTTTTTGTTTGTTTCTTTTTGTGGAATATGATATGGTAAAACAAAACTTACAATACAGTTAATAAATTTGTAAGAAAAATGCAATATTGTGAACACTAAATTATACTGCCAGTCCTTGTCAAGTAAATAACAACATTAGCTTTAATTTAAATCTATCTACAAAGTATTATGTTCACCGCAATATAAATTGAATGTAAAATAATTTATTCTGAATAACACTCAGTTCACGTTCTAAATTCATTATTGAACAAGCTTTCTTTTAATTGTTCTTAATTACAAATATACATTTCACATGTTTACCGTGGGGGGAAATGCAATTAATACTTCCTTAATTTGGTATATGCGCAATTGTTGCGCAAAATCACACAGACTGGGATGAAGTGATGGAACAGTTTCCGGTCACATGTTCGACTCTGTTGGGTCATGTGATCTAAATCAGTAAAAATGAAAGCTGGGCGCAGCCAGCTGGATACTGCGGTGCTTGTTTTAATTATCAGTCATTTATGTTTTTACGCCCCCTGTGAGTTGACTAGGCTGCCGGTAAGACGGACGTTTGTCATTTTAACATATACTCTTTAATATAGTTGGAAAAATTATGGGTTGAAGTTTTAAAAATCACGGGTTACAGAAATGAAACAAAATTCTCCATACACTGTTGTCATGTCCATGTGATTTGAAAATGTATTGTTTATAACCACGTGTTGTTGTTCTTTGTAATGTTTATGTGCAGGTATGTAAACTGTGTAGTGGGTCTGTCCTCAATGAAACCGCAGTGGGACATTTTTGCTTCGTTTCCAATGGAAGGCTCGAGGGACGCTGTTGCCTGAAAAATGACAGCAACAGCAATGGCACTGAACGCATCATCGGGTTGGAATATTGCTTTATTATTTACAGTTAATAAGACTGGCCTTTTACATGTCGTGCACTGCTACTGTGGCGAATCAAAATACGCTTTAGGTGTCTGGGACCATGCTTTGTAGCGAATATTCAAAGGACAGCTGTAGTTACAATCTGTGGATTTTGAGACTAACATTGATAGTTTTTTAAAGAAAATCTCAAATGTTCCCATTTGTTTTTACGAATATTTACTTACCAAAGCGACCTTAACAGTATCCATTTTTTTGTCACTCTCAAATATTATAAATAACAAGAATTTCCATTTTAGGCAATGATCCCCTTATTGTATAATGTATTATATGTTAAAAAAATATTTTTTACAGATCTTCATGCATTGTAAGAGTCACTATCCGTTGTACGCATGTATGGGGTTTTGTTAATCACATTGGACATCGAAGTACTGTTAACTTTGACCTTCTCAACTAACAAAAAAAAAAACAGTTTTCCACAAAAAACGTTTTGTAAATGTTTTAACCTGCTGTTTCTGTTTGTCTTAGGTTGGATCTGTCCAATTGTTCATTAAAACAAGTGGATGATCTTCATGAGGCAGCAACAGCATATATGATGTATGTGTTGTCAGCTATATTATGCTTGGTTACTATATGTAGATTACTTTTCCTGTCAATTATGATTCTACAAAGTCATCACTTACACTGGGTCTTTGAAGATATTTTTTAAATTAAATATGTCACTCTTATTAAAAAATCCAGAAGAAATTACAAAGCATCTTATGAGAGATCTTATTGTTTATCTTAATTACTCTTTTTAAGTCCAAACACTCCAAATTTTTGTTTCTATTGTAACATTTTTTGTAGAATTGATGTATTTCACACCAGGTGTGATTGCCCATTTACTTCATCCAAGGACTATAATTGAATTCCTTTCAAAGAAAAAACTGATGCATACTTTGTGCATGACTTTAACAGATTTCAATTTAAATCTGGTCAATAACTTTTAATGACTTTAGGGTGGTGGAAAACCTTCTATCAAAGTCAAATAAAATGTTACACAGTTTGATGCTTGAAAAATGTTACAATGATGAAAATAATAAAGATAACTTCTTAGAACTTTTTACTTACCCTTTTATACTTTTATTTTACAGAGACCTCTCACTCAATCCTCTTGTCAACCTGAGTGACTCAGTGTTTGAAGGGTTTAGTGACTTAAACTACATGTGAGTATTTTATGTTATTATAAAAATAAACATGAAAATAAAAATATATATGTACTTGTTTTTAACTTAATTGTGTGTCTTCCTTAGGATTTTACCAATAGACATATTTTGTCCAGGAGGCAACCAATCATGGTCAAAAGTGGAGCTAAGAGAAGGAAGTCGTCTCTGTGAAGATCCAAAAAACATGTGCAATCAGACTGGACAGCTGGGTAAGTTCTCATCCCACATGAAAAAAAAAAACAACCTTCAGCATCTCTGCAGTAATAGAAGACATCTGTTCATCTCATAATGTCTGACTATTCTCAGTCATCGACTGCCCCGAGAACTCCCTCTGCACGCCTTATGGCCCCGGCTTCTTTGAGTGTAACTGTGCTGATAATTACTATGGATACAAGTGTCTTCGAGAGGTCAGTTTGGCAAAGTATGGAATCAGAATCTATACCTCCACCCAGAGAGTACGTAAGTATTTGATTTGTCTTGTGCTGCTATGTTTATAGGGGGAATTCCCAGCCCTGCAGGTATTTGGGCCTCTTGGAGCTTCCACGGTTGTGCTCTCTTTCCTGCTCTGGGTCACACAGAGACGTAAGGCCAAAGCCCTGTGAGCTGCAAATGTCTGGTTTTTATCTTTACCTGAGCAGTAACTGACTTTTATGAGACGGGGGAAATGCTGACAGTAGAGCCTGAGGAGAACCTTTGCTTCTTTTATTTTTTAACCATTGTAGGGCAGTTGTGTTTTATTTTCAGTCTGACAGACTTATTTTACCACTGGTTTTAGGTATAGTTTTTCCACATTTTAAATGTTTTCTGTTTTGTTTTGTTTTTTTAACAGAACCACTATTTACTGTTTTATGCATCTTTAATTGAGAGGAGAACAAATTTTGCTCTCCTTCCTGTGCACTGTGCCAACAGAATACTGACTTGGTTTATAGCAGGCAATTTCATCTTGAAATTTCCAGAGGGGGGCTGTAGAGCCCTAATGTTTTTTGAATAATGTACTTGGACTTCACTCAGAAAGAAAACAAGCTGACTTTAGCAAAAGTATTATCTTATAATCCTGCCTCATAATATTTAGTTTGTTTCATCTTTGCTTGAAACGGAACGTTGCTGTTGTGTAGCTGTGAATACGGTCCTGCATCAGTTCCTACACTCGTGTGTGTGTGTGTGTGTCCTTTATTGACAATAATGTTATTGCTTGACTAGTCTACGCTGCTTTTAAATAAAATTCAGGGCCCAAAAAAAATTCAAACTAATGGACACATGTATGTATGTATATATGAATGTGCAATTTTTAATTCCTCTAATGCCATGGTTCACAAATTAGGGGTCGCTGAGAATTTCTGTTTTTAGGAATTCACTTTTTATTCTGTTCCATTAATTATGTCTTTAAATAGACATCCAGAGAAAATTAATAGAAGCAATGAACCCTCTGTGAAGTACTGCAGCTCCTGCAGAAATTAAGACTTTGTTTACAACTCTTATATGATCAGAGTGGTTTACAACCGGAGCTGGTTTTGACCCATGGTGGAATAGTTCAAACTGTTCTGCTCTAAACATTAACATCTCTGTCTACAAAACAACAAAGACAGAGTGTCAGCCACTTGAAATATACATTTATTGCATGCTAAAAGCATGGTATTTTTGTGTACAATGGTTTATGCACACCAACGCCACAGCCTTCTGTCTCAGAGGGCGCCAATCACAGGTCCACGTTTTTGACTCGCAGCACCACAGGAACTGAGGTGCACGGGATCATTCCCAGCTCTGTGATGACCAAGTCCACAAAGTCGGGAGGCGTCACATCGTACACCAGGTTGAGCAAGCCCAGAGATTTCACCTGCTGCCAGTCCTCCAGCTGAGTCTTTCCTTTCCGGGTCACGATAAGGTCATCTGGGTCATCTAGAGAATGTGATCAAATAGGGGGTCACAGCCATGTTGCAATCATCCAATACATTTAGGTGTTTGGAAGCAATTTGTAACTAAAAGAGTTCACTGGAAATGAGTGCATGGTGCATTCATGTCTTTAAGTGATTGATCAGAAAAACAAAACACACTGTTCAAACCAAAGGAATGGAAACACCCTGAATTTTCAGGTGTAAATCACTGAATTTTTCCCATACCGAGTTCATTGGACACGAAAGAGTCTGTTTGCACCCTCTCACAGAACTTGTACGTTTCACAACACACCAGCACAGGCACGTTAAAGGCTTTGGCCACAAGAGCGATCTGTGACGTCCCCACACGAGACATCACATATCCATTGGCCAGCAGAGCGTGAGCCCCCAGGAACACTTTCGACACCTAAATAACAATGAGGAGACAGAATGACTCGTCTGTCAGGGAACAATAAACTAGTTAATCTCATTGGCTAACACTGCTGCGACTTCATGATCACCTCTGGCAAGATGTAAGAGACGGCAGAGATGAGGACATAAGTGCACCTGATGCCCCGCTGGACCAAGCGTCTCAGGGCTTCCCTGCCCTCCAGCCGTGGTCTGCTATCCACCACGATTACATGAAACTTGATGTCCTTCTTGAAGGCCTCACAAAGGATGTGGTTGACCAGTGATGAGCTAAGCAAAGGAATGGAAATAAAAGAGAAATAAAAAAGAGAAGTGTGGTTGTTTGTAGACAAAAAAAAAGTGGAAACATGGCGGGAGAGGAAAGGGGGAGAATAAAAAAGGGAAGAGAGAAAGTTCTAAAGCTTTGTGATTGCAGACATACAGTAAATGATTCACTTGCTTTGCTTCATCCTGTCAATGTGTTGAGGAAATGAAACTGGAGCCACCCCGAGTCACGAAAAATAAAACAGTACTTTTCCTGCTTGATGGTCACGTCACACATACCATCCATAGACCAAGATCACGTCCCCATTGCTGATTTTCTCTATGGAATACTTGGCAATAGCCTTAGCAGCGAGAATGATCTTCTCATTAATGTAGCAGTCGATGCAGCTAAGCAATTTGCTTTTTGCCTGTGGCAGAGATGGAGAGAATGTGAGAGGATGAGATGATGAAATGTCAGAGTCAGCTGAGTGTTTATAATATCTGCCTGGAACAAACCTCCTCTTCTTTGCACTGACTAGGAATATTGGAGATCTCCTTTTTGATGTATTTAATTGCATTACCCATGCTGGCTGACAGAGGGCGACACTGATTTAGAAAACTGCAATTCAAATGAGAATAATGTGTACAAGTTTTAAAAAGTCAGAAAACATAACAATTACTAAACATTTAACATACAGAACAAATGACTTAATCTTCAGTTGACTTAGTACCTGATATAAGGCTTCAACTTGTTGACCAAGTCTCTTGATATCTCCTCATTTGGAGGAGTAGTGTAGTCCCTTATTACCTGTGAAAGTAAACATTAAGTATATGAGAACAATGATTTCTCGAGGGCCTGCCTATTCAAGTCTTGGCTCAAGGGCCACATGCAGTCTAGATGCAACCGGCCCAGTCTGGACGTTTGTAAAATGGAGAGCGGAATTGAGAGATTTCAAACTGGCTAGAGGAAAGGAGAAGAGTAAAATACCCAGAATTTCATTTGAGAAGCAGCTAGATGTTATTTTTCTGCTGACAAGGGAGATGGTGATAAGCTGTGAGTGATTGTACCTGTTTGAAAGCATGTAGCAGGGCCACAGAGCGAGAGTTGGACCCAGCCACAATACCCTGTGAATACTGGAGGCCCAGTCGTACAATAGCAGGATGAATCACTGAGGAGGGAATGCTGTAGAAACACAAAAGCCAATTGTGAGCTTCACTAAGATAACTGAAAAATACTGCAACGTCTAATCAGACGGTTACTTTACCTAAGTTGTTGTGTTAAAGGAGCTTTACGGCTGTACTGGTGAAGGTGAGAAAACAGACTGACTTTGTAGCCGTAGTCTGACCGAAGGGGAATCTGAAATCAAGCAGATGATGAGTCAACAAGGTCCTGAGACTGTGTTGGTCTTCAGTGTTGTTCGTATAACTTTCTGCATTATATTTTACACTCACTAAAAGAATTTCCACAGCAAACAACAGATGTTATCAATATGCACAAGGACAAAACAAACCAAGGACATCGATTCATAACAGTGGTTACTAAAAATTAGCAAACAAAAAAAATGGGACAAGTACTGTTGTCACACATATTTTAGACAAACCTTGACAAAAGCAGTTGGTGTCTGAAAAATAAACAGTGTTGGTCACATGCTGTTATGACTGGAAGCTCTGTAGGTATTATTAAATAGCGATAAATAAAAAGCACGATGCAGAAAAAGCACAGATTTGTAGACAGAGTACTGACCTGTTGTCTCTCCAACTTCTTGGCCAGTTTCTTTAAGACATCTGGATCATCTACTTGAATATGTTCTGGGAGTCTCTTCACCACTGTAACGACAGGAGTCTAATGTGATTCTCTGCGATTCTGAGTATAGCTGGACTGATTGATGACTTTCAGCGTACCTGGCTGAAGTTCACTGGGTTGAATTTTGGGTTTACCCGTGGGTACAGGCTGACTCACTTCTCCCTTTTTGATCTGTTTGGACACCCTGTCAGCCTCCTGTCGTGCTCGCCTCTCAGCTTTCAGCTCTGCTTTACTCCGGGCAGGCTTGTCCCCAGATACAGGAGCATCTGACGCAGACAGGGGAGACGGTGTTGGAGCAGGCACTGCTGTGGAAGCTAGTAAGGGTACATTAACAGACGTAACAAAAATAAAGCCAGTGGTCAAGTATGTGTTATTGAGGTATGACATCAAATGAGGGAATTAAATATGCACCTTTCTGTGCTGTGACTGGTGCTGGAGGTTGGGACACTGTCATCGGTGTGTTAGACGTGTCTTTTTCCTTTTCACTCTCCTTGTCATCTTTCTTCTCTTTGTTTTTCTTTTGTTGTTTCTTCTCTTTCCTCAGCCTTTGCTTCTCCTCTTTGGTCAGCTCTTTGCCTTCAGTCTGTCGGACGAGGGCGACATAAGACATAGTTAAAACTAAGGCAGATATTGGAATTAATATCAACAAAATAATTATAGGTAAACATAGATACCAACCTTTGCTCGTGAAATGTCATCTTTCCTTTCAGTTCCACCTGTTTAAACAAAAACAAATTACGTTTTCTTATTATGTCTACTTCTTTATGTATTAATCACAGATATTGCTGACAGAACTAGACTTTTCTTCACTTCTGAGGAGTGATACTAAATACGGCCCGGCTTGCATCAGTCTAACCGCAGTAGTCATTAGAATGGAATGCTTCATTTTTTTTAAAGGCAGACAGAGTATTAACACCAATATACCTGCAAGTTTAATATGTTATAGTAAAATAGCTTGAAAAAATAGTTTTCTGTTGTAACATGACAGTATTTGGCGTGATCGCACCGCGGCACTTGTGTGCAATGCTATCGTTAGCACAGCTAGCATTAACGTTTTAACTTTGCTATAAGTCCAAACGTGAAATTAAAAAAATACAGAATTACAACACAGAAAACACACGCCTCTCTCCCTCGCTGTAAGTGTGCAAAACTATCTAAACAAGAAACAATCTGCAGCTGTAACACACTCAGAAACTCACCTGTCACCGCACTGTCAGCCATGTTTACTACACCACTACACACTTCCTGCTGCTTCTTTCTCTTTGGATTCAATAGCAGTTCATATCCATCAGGTTTAATTACTGCCACCCTGTGGTTCTAGGGAATATTTCTCTTTACCTTCTGTTGTCGATTTTGAAGTCCACCCGTCGTCTTTTTGTACATATTTAGTTTCATAAATGTCTTTAAGTCGTCGAAGGACTTAATCATTTTACAGTAGCCTCTTTCTAAACTGTGCATTTTTTTATTTCGTCCCCTCCTGACTATTACAAAGCTCTCTAGTGGAATTTTTACATTTCATATGAACTTTTACCTAAAACGTTAATATTAACCTAAATGTGACCTAAATGTTTGTTTATTCCTTTCATTCAAACTAATATTTTTATCTGGACAACAGTCAGCAATTTGTGTCTGAGGTCAGGCGTTGTATATGTACCATGTGTGAAAAAAACATGTTTCAGTTTTAACTGGTCTTTACAGAATTAGTTGCCATTTTGGAAGCTGTAGCATAAATAGCATATTTTTTAACGAAACAGAACTGTTTATTGTAGTATAATCTCTCATTAAAAGTGTTTTAACCATTGCATCCGGTTCATTTTAAGTAGAATAAGAAAGAAATGACACAACTAATAGTTAAGTGACAAATCTGTTGAAGCACTGACCTCGTTGTCATTATTGAGATGTTGACATTGCCTGTTACATATTTTTAATGTGAAGTCAATCTGTTTGAAGGCCGTAACATAGATGGGGTTATGTTCAAACATTAACTGTACATTAAAAGTAAATCAGGTATAAATAAGATCAGGTTAAACCTGTATAATAGTGTTGTAGGGCAAATGGAAATGTAGAGTTTGGTTTATTATTTGTTTTTTTTGGAATCACATATCCCTGAAAGTTAATATTATGGTTCTGAACTTAATGAAATGATGTTTTTGTCAGTGTCTGAGCTCATTTGACCACAAACACAGTGGATCACGTGACCTGTTAATAGCACACACACATTTTCACACATTACGAACCATTCATACCAGTCCAAATGGTAAAGTATTGTTACCTTTTTTTGTGGTTATTTATACAATCCACACTTATGATCACCACTCAGTATTCTTAGTATTTTATTTTATTTTCCACATACACAATACAGAAAAATCAAGAAAAAGAAAAAAAAAGCCAGCAAATGACTACCACCTGCAGACTATGCAACAATACACTACAACGCCACAGTGTATTTGACTCCATGTCGGCGTCAGCTGACTGAATTCACGACGCAGTAGCTGGTTGAAGGGGACCAAACCTCACAGAAACACCTGACTTGGTTCCGTTTGACCAGCCACAGCAAGGCGTGTTGCTTCAGCTGCAAGAGGCAGAGCAAGAGGGAAAGCAGAGGGAAGATTGAGAGTACATGCGGTGAGAGAAAGTGATAGAAAACAGGGTGAACGATGGAAATGAGAAGAGAGAAAGAAAGAAAGGAGCTGGACATCATCCGCAAGCTGGTGGGCCTTCATGTCCTTCCCACTCTTACCTGGAACACAGAAAGTGACACATAGGATATATTTACTATCACAGCACTCAGTTACGACATTGGAAAACAATCTCTATATAATAATTTAAAAACCCAGAAATCCTGACAGACCGTGACATCTTTCTATTTCCTTCCAGACTGCAGGGGTGAACCCTCACCCTCATCAGTGACAGCAGCACATCTTTGCCCTCCATTCCTCCCGTCCCTCATCCCTCCCTCCCTCCCCTCTTCCCTTTTTTGAAAGTCCTGTGGTTGCTATAATGGGTGACAGCTGTGGCCTGTCAATCCTGCTTGACTGTCAGCAGTTGGGGCAGGGCAGGAATTTTTCTGGAAGTCCCTGAGACCTGATCGTCAGTCCAGGGAGTAATGCTAACTGTACACGTGTCTGTGCTAAAGGAGAGGGAACGGGCCTTTCACCTGTTGCCCCTTCTTACACCCATACTTGTACACACACACACACACACATGTCCTGACTCATAAAACAGAAAACAAAGGCATTTCAAATTGAACACAACGACCCACAGTGCATCAGTGTAGACATACATCACTGTAACCGCAGACGTGTCTTTCCTTCCCGCTCTGGTTGGCTGCTGTTTATGCCCGCCTGTAACCACACACTTCCTTACATTCCATAAGTGCTGTATTAATATGGGGATATAAGGAAGCATGTCTTTACAGGAGGTAACAACTGGATCACCCCTTCCCCAACCCCTCCCCCACCTCAGTGGAAATAAGGCACCCTTTCATGGCCACAGATGCAGCGTATAGCGGGAACAACCAGCTCAACAATGGTTAACTGTGACAGAGGGGAGAGTGGGGTCTATATGACGGCTTCCATTATATATGCCACAGGAAAATGAAATTCATACTCGGGAGTGCCATGTTTACCCAGAAAAAAGTCAACATTTCCCCCTGACAATTAGGATTAGAGAGATTATTATTAATCCCCCTTAAAACCGTGCTGCTCTTTGATGGCTGGCGCCGCTCTGATGAGGACGATGTGATAAAATGCATGTAAATAACTCTGGAGGGAGAGGCAAATACTGACTCCCAACACACAAAGGTCACAATCTGTGTTATTTCCTGCCCATCGTGTCATGCCAAGGCATGTTGATCCCGACAACTGTGTAATGTCAAAATGACTGTGTAAACATGGGGTGTGGAAAGTCAACCCGGTTACAAAGCAAGACCCGACTCCCTTTATGTTTAGTTCTACTCACCTTCACTGAGCTCTGTTGTGTCTCCTCTGGTGGTTTTCTTGATGCTGGAGTTGAGGCTCAGTCCAAACTTGAGTCTTTCTAACTATGAGTTTAACTGAGTGACCTGGTCACTGCAGTCAAACCAAATGGCCTGGAGCCAGATGAGTCCCTCCATACTTCCTAACTCTTTCCTGTCTTCACACCTTAGCTTCTCCTCACCTGACAGAGGCGTCGGGCTCTACGTGTTGTATGTGCCATAAAACAGAGAAGAAACTTCTAACAACTGGCGCGACACCTGTTTTTACTCACACAAGGCTGAATGTAAAGGTAATTTAATCTAAGATTGTAGATCTGTGCTAATCTACAGTAATCTTGACGTTTGCCCAGTGTTACTGCATCTATTCCTGCTATTAAAGAGTAAACACTGGAGCTGACCCAGTAACCTATCATAGCCTAAACTCATCTGAGTCGGACCCTCCACTTCCTGAGACCCACTCCCCAACTTCACCTCGCTTCTCTTCTCACTCCTGCTCCCCTGCCACAAGCCGTCCTCCTCCGACTCCGCTCAGTGGATTGTGTCCACAACAGGCCTTGCAGATCGGCCTTTTCAATCCCGCCCGGGAGCGCCCCCCTCCAAAGCGGCCTCCCACCTGTTGGTGTCCTTTAGAAGCCCGGGCCTCTCCTGCACCTCCTGTCCGGCCCAATCAGGACCCTGACAGGGGGGAGCCAGCCTGTGAAATCACACCTCTCAGCTGTTCACACTGGGCTCAGGACACCCTACACCCCTGCCGTTTCCCTCGTCAGCCCCCACCCCATCCTTCCTCGATTTTACACGAGTGTCAGTGGCTCCATTTTGGAGGAAAAAAGAAGAGAAAGAGTGGGATACACAAGAATAAGGAGGCAACTGTGCGATGGGCGTGTTTTATTGGTTTTTGGGGGGTTAGAGTCAGAACAGGCGGTCATCAGTCACAGCTGAACCCAAGCATGAGTTTCATCCCTGTTTGGATTCTGCTCTTCACTTTCTTTCATTGTATCATTTACAGTAATAAAAATAGTGACCCTTGTTGTTACTGAGGGTCTTTTCAAGGCAGTTTTTGATGATGCGACGGTTGAATGAGGTCACTTTACACACAGGACTTGTTTACCTTAGTTTACCTCGCAGTCTTTTTAAATGCAGATATGCGGTATTGCATTCACATATTGTGAGGAGCAAGTGATGATGTGTAGACCCAATATGTGAGATCAACAAATGTTCCTTTGAAACTGGGAAACTATTATTCATGTACATCAACTTTTATTTGGTAAAAAAAAGTTTTAAAAAGTAAAAAAATAAGAAAATGTCGGTTCACCTTTTACAGTAATACACTGTTATAGTTACTTTTTAATGTACACTCTGTGGGTGTAGCAACATCTAGCGTTAAGTTTCATTAATGTTTGAATGTTCCTTGTCTCACATTTCCTGAACGAGCATGAAGGAAAAATACTGCAGTTTTTTTTTTGTAGCTAATACAATATGAAAGGTCCAACACAGTAGATGTCACGAAAACAACTGTGATACATTTGAGAGAGTAAAATTGTAAAAGTGATTTAATCACATTTTCTGATGAAATATTAAATAATTGTATCTATATTTCAATGACCGTCCATTTAAAGTCGATATAAATAAAGTTTTAGAGCATTAACGTGGGACCACCAGTGCTATACAGAAAGATGGGCCAAACTCAGGGGTTCATTTTCCTCTGCAGCAAGCACAAGCCACTCCACTAAGGTCAACACCTGTGTTCTAAAATCAGTGCTGGGGTTGGGTGTGATAGGAACCCAGACCTCATTCACAGAAAGCTCGGGCTCAGAGAGAGGAGCTTACATTGAAACCCAATGCTCTCGCTATTTTCGAGGCACTCGTCAGCCACAAATAGCAACCCCATCCCATCTTTGTAGCTCCCGTTTTCTCCTCCGCCACAGGATGTTGTCTAAATTTGACAGTTGTTCGATATTTCCCATGGCCCTGAGCCAGGAGGTAAAACAAATGCAACATTTCCACTAATGTCAGCTATGCACCACGGCCTTGCCAGATATATCTGGGAGCTCGGAATATCAGATGACTTTTGTTGCTGAGTGGATTCTTGGTCACTTGCACCGGACGCAATGGTTAAAACACAAATGATAATCCTGCTGTTCCTCTGCACTGGACAGCTGGTCGTGGTCACACTGCCATCAGATCGGCTAAAGTGCCTCATTTAATCTTCCTTCTCTCTTTCATCATGTTTCATTCATCATGCCAACAATCTCATCTGACTGTGGGATGTTTTTCATTATCTCCAGTATTAAATATCTTGTTTGTTTGTGTTTTACCTTGAGTTAATTAAACACTATTGTGTTATAATAATAAGCATTGATGCATTTTAGCAAAATTATTTCTTAACTTAAAAAAACCCACACAGTTACTTCCCTGGACAATTAAGCCAAGATATGAGGATGACAGCAGAGGAGCACCGCTCGTGGGCTGCATGTAATCTACAAACTGAGCCAACAGGGTTATTTTTAACTCCTGTTCACATCATGGGGCCCCATTCACTAATCACTTTGTTGCCCTCTGTCATACCCATCTGCTGCAGTGCCAAAGTCACATCACACTTTTATTGGCAGAAGGAATGATTCCCCTCGGGACGATGGTTAAGATGATTGAATGAATAACAATTTCCTTTGAGATGAATTAACAATGTATCACATCATATTTAATGCATTTGTTATATTTCCTGCATGACAAAAACACCATTTTATTAAAGATGTTTTGTCATTATGTTCTACAGTTTGCTCTCTCACAGTATACCTCAAAGCATTCTACCCACAAATGATAACACAATGAAGACATCAAATAAAAGGACGATATTTACATTAAAAACTGAAGTGAAGATGGATCACTGGAAACAAATGATGATCAAACCTCAGTCGGCAGTTGTTCATATCTCTATGGCAACAAACCACGAAGTAAAAGTGAACTGCTTGATCCTAACAAAGCATAAGCAGATCGTTGTAGCCTGCTGATGACTCATTACATGATACGCTCTGTCCTTCCCTGGGCACAACAGTTGCCAGGATGGAGGTTGACACAGCTGTTGCAAAAGAGCCTAGTCCCGCGTGGTGGAGCAATGTAGCAGAAAGGTCAAAGGTCAACTGGGTTTATGCTAAAAGAAAGAACAGGTGATGGAAAGGTGAAGGCAGATGACTTCAGTGAGTGACTGAGGGGACAGACAGATGCTTAGGGTTCAGTAAATGTTGGAATGAAGTACCGCAGTAACAGACACGACACAGTAGCCATAAAGAGTGCTGGGTCACTACAATTCATCACAACATTTCTTTGCTGCTTTCACCGCAGGGTAATGCAAACACCCATTTAAATGGGGGACCGTGTTACATCTAAAACCGTCCATCCACAGTGGAAGGCTAATTCAACAAACACAGCACCCTCTGAAAACATGATGTCTTTTCTGTGATTCCCTCATTAGTCTCTCATCTGCTACCAACAGCCCTGAAGGTGATAAAACAGGAAAGGCAGTGCTGTTCGTTTTCTCACTCATCGAACAATGAAGACATAAAAGGGTGTCAAAAGTGAGGCCTCTGCCTCCCTGAATGACTCGAGATTGTAATGTTAAGACACCTTCTGACCCGAGCAACAGGTGAGCTGCAATATGTCCAGGCAAGTATGTAGTTCAGGCCTAATTGTAGGCCCTAGTCATAAAACGAGGTTCACAGGAGAGGAGATTCCAAGTGTTACAGTAGACAGACTCAAAAAAACAACAACAAAGAAATAATATACATACAAGGTGAGTGCACTAAAATCTATAGTTTAGAAATTTACCATAAAACATTAATTTGTTTGGCAAAATGACAGGACAGAATGTCAATTAGTTGGGCATCATTTATTAACTTTATGACATTATAAACATTAAAACAATTTAGTTCAGGGTCGCACACACTATTGTTTAGCTCGGGAGCTGCCATTCAAATGATCAGGCTAAAGTGATATACCAGCATGAAAGCATTGAATACATATTTATTCATATAAACTGAACTGTATATACCTTATATGTTGAGGTACTGATTAAATACATTTGGCTGTATGATACAATAGGATTTCATTACAGTATATGGTTACTACTATATACTATAGAATTATATTTATTTTTTATGATTATTATTTATGATTAAGCTGATAGCTGCCTGCCAATCAATAGTTTAACCTCCCTTTTCCAGCTGCTGTTGGCCATATTTTTACATACATCTTTACTGTGGACAAGAATGAATGTAGCACAAGCTGTAGACCCCCGAAAAAGCTCGGGATGGAGGGTAATGGGGGGGATTGGGTTGATGGGGGTCGTCACTCAGCTGCCAGACTCTGACCAAAAGGGAATGACAACTGCAGGAGAGGCAGCAGCAACAGCAGCAGCAGCGGTGACACCAAGATAAAATGGAGTAGGGGGTTTATAGCAGGCAGAGAGAGGGGGGAGATCAGCTGAATCAGCTGCCCAGCTGAGGAGAGTCAGGTGGTCTATGCTCCGCTCAGACCAACTTGTCTGCTCAATCCCTTAGAAACCTCTCTTGACAGAAGGAGGAATTATTTATTCAAAAAGAAAATCATGTTAATCTCACCACTGCTGTTAATATTAGAAAATCCCTCTCCATTGGGAAAAGCAAGAATTTGAGCATTACATTTATGCAACACCTTTTTTACTTAAATAACGTTTAAACATAGTGGTCTTCATATAGGTCGATACGTTTTTATTGCCACAGTCTCAAATTGTGCCCACCCTAACACCTCCCCTTGTCCTCTCCAACCCCCTCATGGGAAGTAACAGCTGTGGTGTCACCCAAAGTCACATGACATGGGCAGGTGGGAGAGACCTATGTGGGACATCCATTCCCTCTTTCTTCCCCCCATTCTCTCTCTTCCTGTATATCAAACTGCACTGACACGTACACACATTCTCCTCTCTCCAAGGGTGTGGCCTTTATACATTGCTGGAATGTGCCTCGTGTTTATAATTCATCCTGGACATCTGATGTCCAGCGTTCATCAAATTCCACGGACAGAAATCTCCCACTTCTGTCCAGCATAGCTGCTATATGTCCACGGCTCCAGTGACTGAGGTGACATCAACTACAAAGAGTGTCTGTTGAAGAACGGCCCCACTGTTGTCTGCACTTTCACAGCTCTGCAACTCTAACGATACTCTGGGAAAGTTAACTTATCCTACTGTATATCACATGGGTTGACCTTTTAGGAACAACCGTATAAATCCCTCACAATTTTATTTATTTATTTTTAATTTTTATTTATTTACATGTGCAGGTAAATGTCAGGACAAAATTCAAAGCATTCCAAAAATAATGTTGAAAGAATTATATTCAACAAATTCTCAAACAGCAATAACATCCATGTCGAAAACTGTACTTCTCTGTACTTTACAAGAAATGCATTTCTATTCTGCATTATAACTAAGACCTAAAAGGAAAAATATGCCATAATATTTGTTTGCATTAATGCACGTCCCAAAAAAAACTGCAGTGGGTGAAATAAAAATAGTCAATAGTCCACGGCAGTTGTTACCAATTGTTACACAATTTGAATTGAACTGAACTGAGTTACTCAACTCAAATTTCAATTTGAGTTGAGTAGTGAAGAGTTAATATTTTCTGTTTTCTGCATGAGCTGTATTCCTCCTTTGCCACTGTTTAATACATAACTGCTTGGTGTGCCTCTAACTGATGATCACTCTTCTTTTTCTTTAATATTTAATTTGATAGAATATTTCTACCTGTCCATATTTAATCCTAAAATATAATCTTGATTACATCCAGACATACACATAGTTAAATACCTAACTTAATAGATTCTCAGCTTTAATCCTGTAGGTTTGATAAAAAACTAAAAGAAAAAACAAGAAAAAATCAGGCGTCTTTGAGCAGGTTTAGTGGGAACACAGTGACGCCTCAGTTTCTGTTTCTGGGGACTGAATTAATCAACGGACATCTTGGTGCTTGATTTCTGCGGAAAGTCAAGTTTAATGTTCGTATGGAATAATAAATTAATTAAATGCCTTATTTGTTTAAAGAAAAATTATTAACTCGTTTCGAGCATGTATGGGTGTATAATTGAGTCAAAACGACGATTTTATATATGGTGACAGCACGTGCGGCTGCGTTTGGTGGTGCAAACTGACCTTACATTTGGTCAGACCAAACAGAGGTTGGTATTTTTAACCTTTACTCTTGTATTTTATTACCTAATAAAATTGTATCTTTATTAAATGTGTAAAATTAAAAGTATTTGTTTTTGTCCAGTTTTTAACACAATGCGATGCTGAAATAACACAAACACCGCAGCTGTTTGAACGTGAATATATAATGTCTGTGTAGGTTCTGAGTGAGTGAATATATAATATTTTCCCCCATGATGACAGAATTATTAACTTTGTTCTACGTGCAGACAATGTTACCGACAGCGGGTCGACTCTCTAAAGTGCTGCAGCTCACCCTAGCGGTCATCAAACCAGACGCTGTGGCTCATCCTATGATGCTCGAGGTCAGCTCCCACACACAATACTTTCTTTACCCTTTCTCAGACAGCATTTAGTGAGGTTGGCAGGAGTAGGTACACATACAAATAAATTAATTCTACAGACTGCCTTTGTGGTCATAAACACAGATTAATGTAAACTATCTATGTGATGATGGTGATCTCATTTTCAACCCACGTAGACAGAGAGAAGTATTTGGATTATAAAATGGTGTTTTGATTATATTTGTTTACACAGTAAAATAAAACTCACCTTTTCCCCTAAGTCTCTCCATCAGAGGATCCTGGAAGACAACTTTCTCATTGTAAGATGCAAAGATCTCATATGGAGCCAACAAGACTCTGAGCGCTTCTACGCCGAACACTCAGGTGTGGATCCAACCAATCAACACGTAGCTTCAGCTTTGATGTAGCAAATGAATGTCAAACAAAATGTTGCATTAAAAAGTGAAGAAACCATCTATTGATTTGAGAAAAAATGATTGTGTTAATGATTAGTGATTAATTTTACTAATAAATTGTTTTGAATTTTAGGGAGATTCTTCTATCAGAGACTTGTTGAGTTCATGTCAAGGTAAGTCGTAAATACACAGATCCCATGTTATGACATGTTGTAATACATGTAATACAATTATAAGCTTATAAGGTGTTTGCATTTGTTTTTCTTTGCACAGTTACAACAAGTTATTTCAGTTGCATATGAACCACTGAGTTGGTGGAGATACAATTCTCCTCACTTGATGTTGCTCCCATTTGTTGCTCAATCATTTTGTAAAGGTGCACAACAGGCATTTCATTTATCAGACGACTACAATGTTGAGCACTGAGCACACCTGCAGCGGTTATCTGAAAATTGGACTGTAGCCTGTTCACAGCAGCTTGTCATGCAGCAAACATGGTGGTCACGGTGATGTTTTTATTCAGGTTGTCACCATGGTGATAAAAAAGATCAATTATTACATCCATATCTAAAAGTAATAATATATTGTATTTTTTTTGTCAAAAAATCTTCATAAATATAACATGAAGTTCCCTTGTCAGATTTGTAAAGTTCTGTCTTTTTTCCCCAGTGGTCCAATGCGGGCTTACATTTTAGCCAGAGAGGACGCTATCCATCACTGGAGAGAGATGATGGGGCCAACGAAAGTCTTCAGAGCCCGATACACCTCGCCTGCCTCCATCAGGGCGCAGTTTGGACTCACAGACACAAGAAATACAACCCATGGCTCCGGTAATAATATAAGTTATCACATTTTTGTTTCTGTTCTGTTCTTTGAAATTTCTTCATTCCCTTAAAACAATAATAAAATTGTCGGTGCTTTTACAAATAATAAAAAATATACATATGTATAAGAATGAGTATACTGTGTGAGTTTGCAACCCACACAGGCTGCCACAAGAGGCACCATTAAGTTTGTGGTTGCAGCTCACAGGTTGCACTGTTATTATTTGATGGAGATTAAATACATTCAATTAAAATGTCTCTGTTGACTCCATAAAATAACCATATGTCTAGATTCTGCAGAGTCGGCACAGAGAGAAATCAACTTCTTCTTCCCGGACTTCTGTGTGGAGGAGTGGATGGAGAAAGACGAGCTGTTGTTCAGATCCAGACGTTTGGACTTTGACCATGAAAAACAGATCCATACGCCTCAACTGAAGAGCTGACGTCCCAGCAGCAGCTGCTACAACAGCATCTCATCAACAACACAGTTCAAAGACAAGCAGTGTGAGGATGTATTGTCATGGCTGCTGCCAGAAATGATGTCACACCTTTATGTAAGTATATGTTTGTACATTTTTTTGTTTGGTTCTCACGTGTGCCAATGTATTTTTGATCTGTGCCTCGATGTCATGCACTCAAGAAAAATAAATCAAATGTTTATGTTTTTATCTTTAATGCCATTACAAAAACACAGACAACTTAAAGGGACAACAACTTGACACAACAAAACCCAAAGTAGGAACACAGCGTTTACACCGTCCTCAGAAAACCTTGCCAAGACACTTGTCATCCTGAGTCACACTGAGCTCGTGCTGTGAGTGTTTGTCAAAACAATTAATTTATAAAATATTGTCATCGTGAAATACAGTGATATTTCACAGAAAATTTACTGTATTTCAATTTTAAAAACCTTAAACACCGAGTGCAAAAATGCCCAAACGCGGCTTGTGCTCCGTCACTGTTGCCGAGATTGGCTGTGTTTAGGTCAGTATGAATCCGTGTGTTCAATAGAAAAGTCAAGCCATATGTTTCCTAATAAAGGAGCATTCGCTCTGGAAAAAGAGTTTCTCGCTTCATTACTTCCTACAATTCTGCCTTTCACTACAATTTACATATAAATATATATTATGTGAAAAAACAACATGGAGGGCGTGGCCTGTCTTCTGTGCAGTTCATACAGTATGATGTGTGATGATGCTTCTTATATTTGATTCAGCTTTAATCCCTTGAAATGTACTAATAATAATGTAAACTATAGTTTTGCCTCGTATCTTAAATTGAAAATACTTGAAATACCTGAATGTGCTAAATAGTCGTTTCATGCCATGATTTTTAAAACAGGCTGTAATGTTTTTAACTCCATCATTTCCTGAAAATCTTTTCACCAAACTGCAGCTGTTCGTACAGTGTCACTGTATCAGGCACCATTGAAAAACACATTTTCAGTTGTGCTAAATCTGCCTTAGGTTTTACACATGAGTTCAAGTTCAGTCCATGTAATTCACAGTCATCACTTTACTGTTTTTTCTTTGGCTTCCTTCTCCTCTGCCCTGTGGTCAAGTTGCCACCTGCTTTAGACTCTCCACAGGTTTGAGAACCTCGTAGCTGGTGAGGGATTTCTTCACCTTCCCGTTCTTGTCCACCTGATGGATGCTCTGTGTCACTGTGATGGTCACCTGTTTGGTCGACATCCGATTGTCCTGCCATTTTGTCTGATAGGGAATGAAATGAGTTATTACACAATAACTCATAATAAGTACACAAGAACGTAACATCATATGTTAGAGTAGAGTAGAAAACATTTTCATATTGACATGATCCTAAACATCATTATTTATTTCATGATCTGTTACTTCATGGCTTAAATTTAAGGTTTCACTGATGCATTTCTACTTCATTTACAAAGAGCAGACTCAGCATATACTGTGTCAGTCTTAGTTAGAAAAAGTGAAAAAGAAGGAAAGATGTGTTGGAAGAAAATAGTGGAAGAAGGAGCGTACTATTTCTTCTGTGTGTAGTACACTGCGGCGCTGAACGGTAGTACCGGACGAAGGCGTCACCACCTCTTTGGGCAGGGAGGCCAATATGGCAGGAGAGCTGCTGGGCTTCACGTCACTCAGACTGGCCTCAGATACAGAGGAACAGACCTTTAGATACGCCTGGGCGGGAGGAGGGAGGCTGTCTTCGAAGAAATCTGGAACTGGGAGCAAACAGAAGGCTTAACTAAAGAAATGTTTCCTCTGTTGATTCTGAACTGTTGATCCTTTAACAACAAAGTCTTTAATTACAGCTTAAAAAGCTCAGCTAATATTTTTTTGCCCTTTACTAAGTCGCCTCTAAAATCAGAAGCCTTTGTTATGTACAAGTCTTTTCTAATGGATAGGAAACACCAGAGTCAAGCAGGTAACCATAAAGTAGTGGTTGCCAAAGACGGCGGGGCAGATATTTTCATCATTATCATTAATCAAGAAAACAAACATTTTCTGATAATTGGAAATATTAGTCAGTAGTTTTTCTAACATTTTTACATCTGGACACCATTTCCCCCTCAGCTCTATTTTCAGCAGGGAAGATGACACAGTAGGTGAAGTGCACAGATTAGTATTGTTTCCTCTTGTTCAACAAGAATAGTAGTTTTTTCTTTTAATACAGTTCATTGGAGTACTGTGAATGTGGAGGAGTGGGGGTGTCGAGAACAAAACGATATATAAATAACAGCATCAAAAAGCAGCAGCGTCTGTCTCGAGACTATTCTGACAACACTGTGATCAATAATAGTAAACTCGAAGCATTGGAAACAGACAGCATGTTAACTGTTAGTTGAATGTCCTATAACGTTCAATGTGTAGAGACCACTGTGTGACATAATCTGTGTGGTTACCAGGTGCCCGTGGACCTGCTCATAGCTGCTGAGGGCTGCTTTATTTGTCTTCACAATTACATCAAGGCTCCTCTGCCTGCATTCACTCACTTCTCTATCTGTTGCCAAGAGCGGCAGCATCTGTTTGAACACAGGCTTGAGGATTTTTTTCTGTTTCATCTCCTCTAGGCTTAAATAAAATGCACTGGTAATTTAGAGAAATCACCACACAAAGGGCATTCATCTATTTCTGAGCTTCCTGCAGAGGTGAAAATGACTGGCTGTCTGAAAGCAGAGCTGCACAAATAAACATCCTCAGAATACCTTCCACAGGGAATGGCAGGTATTTCCCCTCCTAAGCCAATTAAATTAATTACAACTAAGTAACGTCCTGTACAAGGCACAACTACAAATGTTTAAACAGGGTCCAAAGGCCACCAGATTGTTTCCAGTAATGCAATTAATATATAAATATTACAATATGCAGTCTCTGTCTCACTCTCTCTCTCTTTATATATATATATATGTACATATATATATATATAAAGAGAGAGAGAGTGAGACAGAGACTGCATATTGTAATATATATATATTACAATATGCAGTCTCTGTCTCACTCTCTCTCTCTTTATATATATATATATATATAATTTATTCATGTTTCAATAAATAAGTCTTCGAAGTGAAGAATCGCAGTTTTTAATGGTTCTCTCTTGTGCATTTTAAATGTTAACCAAATAAGCTGATTTTATTTTTATTTGGTTTTCTGCAAAATATCGCCGTCTGCTGGCTAACACAACGGACTGCACTGTACAATAGAAGGAACAATACTATGCCTGGAATACATGGACGTTCTTTGTGGACTGCTACGCTGCCAAATATCAACAACAATTCTAACCCTCCTATTAAACAATATTGCTGGCAGTTGAACATGAGAAATCTTGTTTAAATTTGCAAATACTTCAATAAGCATCTGCATTTCAAAATAACATTGTAATTATAATCTCAACTACTTTATTTGCTTTTTTTGCATTTTATTTACCTGGGCTGATGGTTTTATCTGAGTTCTCATAGTTTTCAATGGGGATGTTCTGTAAGGACGATAGTGGGATGTCTGTGTCCGTGCTGGTCAACCATGTTGACTCTGTCTCTTTCGTCCAACTGTCTAGGTAACGAGGCTCCAGGGCATCTGTCCTGCTGCCACCACAGCCCATGGCTCCGTCCTACAGCTCCTTCACTTCTGAGGAGCACTTTTATTCTGAAAAAAAAAAAGCAATAAAGAGTTTAACAAACAGAGACAATAACATTTAAAATTGGATGTTACCTAAATTGACCCTGTCCTTCATTTACTACTATCTTAAGCTATTTTTTTAATCTATGATTTGCTTTTTCCTCAATTACAACTTTGTTGTTGTACTGTATTTTAAGCAGGTCTAGACTGAAACATTAAAACCATCATTTAGATTTAAAAATCTAAATGTATTAGACACCTTTTTATAGTTTAGGGTTATTTATTCAGATCAAATCCAATACAAGTGATAAAAGTTGGAGTTTGAAGTTAAACAAACCCCACTCCTCCTGTGACCGGTTATTGATCTGCCCTGCACACTCACATTTACATGCGTGGATGAGCATCAGCTGGCAGCATCGTCTGGTTGTCAGTCAGCATCAGGGGAATAGGAGCCTGTGGATCAGGGAAACAGGGAGACGCCTGTAGGAGAAGCAGCAGGGAGGCAGGAGGGATGGAAGAAAGAAAAAATAAAGAACATCATTTCAGTGACATTTAAAAAAAAATCACAATAACCATCTATGGTCCTGTATCTACTACAGTGTCAGTGAACAATCATGTAAATCAATGGCAGATGTCAGCTGTGTGTGTCATCGAGCCTGGTCACCCACTGTTTACCTGCAGTGATTTGCAGACGAGCTCCTGGTTTTTAATCGATGGACAAGCTGTTCGAGTCAATCGATCATTGCGTTCACTAATCTAACCGTCACTCCCAAGATTATTAATGGAACCGAGTCTGGTAAAAAAACAAACAACAACAACAAAACAAACAAACAAACAAAAAAAAAAAATCGCGGAGGCAGAGTGACAGATAGACAGCGTTTAAGCGTCGCTGTTTTCACCGAAGGCCGTTTAGGGAGCGTCACTGACGGAACATAGGACACGTGAAGGCACCACGGAGGCGGCGGTGTCCGCCACCTGCCCCCAGCCCACACAGAACCATATGACAATCAAGCATGATGATGATGATGATGATGATGATGATGATGATGATGATGATGATGATGATGATGATGATGATGATGACATACTCACTGCGGCTGCTGCTCGTGTCGCCCCGCTGCTCCTCGGTGGTTTCTGACCGACCCTCCTCTAACATATTTGTCAATAACCGACCCTCCTCCGGTCGGTTAAACATGGCCGTTCAGTCCGCCTCCTCATTCATTATATATTCATTCATTATTATTCATACAAAAGGTTCAGTCGCCCATCATTACAGTTAATGTAAAACCAACGGGCACTGTCGTATTATAGATTATTAATATTTATTATTATTAACAATTATCTTTTAACACATTATTTCTGAACACAGAATACCAGTTTAATCTAAATGATGACAAACAAAATTACCTGTAGCTGTTTATGATGTTCATTTGTAAAGGGACAATGCACACACATTATCTTTAAAAACTTATAATATATTATATTTATAATAATTAAAAATAGCACCAATTAAAAACCATTTAATTCTACACACACGCACACACACACACACACACACACACAGCCCGTATTAAAACAACAAAGACAAACATTTACCACATCATTTCCTGATGTGTGTGTTATGAACCAGCCATTTCATGGCACTGACCTTCAGTGGGTGATTGTCGTGTTATTGAATTCCAGTGGTGTGACTGTATCTCGTCATCATAATGCTGTGGTCACTTTTGTCGTATCTGTCTCTGCCGTCTCATTTTGCTTCCCCCCATTATCTCCTTTGTCCCTGCCTTCTTCCTGACTCCACTACTTGACTGGTGTCAAGAAATTCACTACCGTAGCTCGTTGTTCTTTGGCATTCCTTGGCCTTTAGTTCAATCGTCTGTTTACGTATTTGAGGTTTAGGATCGTTCTGCATCAGTTTTCTGTAGTGTTTTGGTAGAGGCCAAGAACTAGTTTCTATTCTGAAGGGAAACTCTTCTCTAATCTCTAATCTTTCTCCAGTCAGACTGGAATAAAATGTCACCAAAGCAGTGGACTCTCTCTTCATTGTTCAATTGTTCCAGTCAATAACTGCACTGGTTTCTCTGCAGTGATTCCAGTGTCTTTAAACACTGTTATAGTTTTATCTTTAGAGCAGAGGTGTTCCCCTAGGGGTCTGTGAAGGTATTGCAAGGAGACATGAATTTTTTCGGTTGTTCTTCTGGTCCTCCATGTGCAGTGAGGATGGTGTCAAACTCCTGGCACACTCCTCAAATATGGCCCCATAACCAGATGTCAACGACTATTTATTTTAGACCTAGAATTATTTTTTGCAACTGTTTGTTGACAAAAAGCTTGGAATTTCTGAGGAAAACTATTTTTTTTGGAAATGTTGTAATGAAGCTTGAAATAATATTGAATTTGTCTGAAGCTAATTTCTTTAATAATTATTTTTCCCAAACCCATCGGTTTGTTTAAAAGCTCTTCAAAAACTTTAGATAGAAGAGAGAGTGTTTTTGAATACTTCCACAAGAGGGCAGCAAAAGTCCATCAATGTCCTCTAAGATCTTGCTCTTGTAGAGGTCCACTTAATAATTATAATTAACGTAATGACTGTCTTCAGAAAATTGATGATTCTTTGTCTAGACATTTAGGTTTGAACTGCAAAAAAATAAAACCAGGATACATATTATTGTCCGTCAGAGATTGGGGTTTTGTTATTCTAACTTAATTACAGTAATGTTGATTTCTAGATTTCACAGGATACAGTATTTCTTAGGGATGTCACCTGCTTTCTAGTCTATTAAATGAGGTAGCACTGGAAGACAACAAGTCCAACATCAGTCCTTTAAATAGCCAATCATTATTTCTGCCCAGCTCTGAGTTGAATCACATCCTCGTGACTTCCTGCGTTCAGCCCTCACCTCCTCAGCTAATGAATCTCACCGGCCGTGGACACCCAGGTCAATATGAGTCCAGGCAGTGTTTGATTTGTGTGCCCGGCCCCTCTGTCCTATTGGACGCACTGGTCAATAGGTCTGTCTTCCCATTAGCCTGACGATAAATGTGACATCCTGCCAAACATGAGCTGTCGTGGACAAACTCTTGCAGCTTTTATCTGCACGTAGCATGCCCGCTGCTACGTGCAGAGATGTAAAAAGCTGAAGGAATGTTTTCCAGTTTTTGGGGAAAAGAAAAAAAAAAGAAAATCAGATGGTGCTGGATCTAAACCTGTTGCAAAGATTCAATAATTTTATGACGATGATTAAAGAGTCCTTTTCCTCCTCTGCTGCCTTTTGGTCCTGAGATATGACATGCTGAGGTTTCATCCACACCGTTAAATATAGGAGCAGCCAGTGGTGTGCACACTGTAACTGTGCTGATCCAGATTAGGCTTGTGGTTCAGTTGTGGTTCAGTGGCATCAATCACATCTCTGTGCCCATCTCTGACAGATACCCCCCTCTCTGTCCCCTGTATTTGCAGCAGTAATCTTGTCTTGTGTGGACCCAGGCCAGGACTCTCTCCAGAGGTTATAGTCCGTCCATCCATCAACATACAGTAAAAACAGAGACAACCTCTATTAACAAAGTGTGATCGGCTGATCCGCGCCAAACCATTCAAATGAAACAAATGACGCAGAGCTAAAGATGTGATCGTAACGAGGCGTTCATGGGTTCGTTGGTCTGTACCTCACACAGGACACAAGTCATTTAATTAATGCAAATTATTTAGTTTCTAGAATCACAACTTTATTACAGTTATTTATTCTTACTGCATCTGCTAGCAGCTGAAGTATGCATCGTACCACGACTGGAACACTTTTGGAAATTGGAAGAAGAAATTGCAGAGCACAGCTTCGTTGAATGTAGATTTATTTTCTTTTGGTCAAACAACTTGAATATCATCACATTAAAGATAGCATCTCATTTCGTCGGCTGAAAAAATGTCACATTTGACCTAAAACTAATAAATACTGGCCTCCTGACTAAAAATTGCGGTTTAGTGGTTTCTTATCCTCCTCACATTCCAGAAAGAACCTCAGTTGAATCCTACTGGTAAGGAAAGATGAAGATGAAAATTCCTAACGTGAACCCTTTGTGTGACTCACCTCAATTAAATATTAGTGTTGTGTTTCACACACAGTAAATACAAATATTTCCTTACATACACTTTTGCGGTGTGTTTGCGTTGGTATTTTTCCGTAGGGAGATGTAAAAAGCTGAAGGAATGTCCAGCGTCCAGTCTATTAAACGGTGTGCTGTAAATGTAAAGGAGCACGGCACTGCACAATCAATGATCCTGTGGTTGCTCACAGATTTCTCAATGTCATCAAAGGTCATTTATTGACTTTGTCGGAAGCAAATCATTGAAAATGATGAATTTTCCACTAGATGTCATGATTGTCCAAGTGTAGAGTTGCAGTTTCAGTCCCAGCTTATTGTGTTGCACATTTATTTTATCCAGCATGTTACAAAACTCTTTGTTTGTTTGAGTCGAGTGCTCCGCATAAACACTTTTTTAAATGTATCATTTAATGGACCTGTCTTTATCTTTCTCATCTATCTAACAAATTTTAATTTTAACAAGAAAAATCTGCCAAAAAATTAGGTCTCCCAAAAAATTAATTTGATTAGTCACTTGGTAGCTTTGGAATAAATATGATTAATCAAGATTATTGAGATAAATATTAACATATATGTATATTTGCTAGAATATAAAGACAAATACCTGGTCAATGTAGAATAACAGATGGATATTGAACTGGATAATTTCTGTGACCCATTCTGTGTATTCATGTCAATACATTTAAAATGATTTATTTCACACATTAACGTGATTAATACCTTTATTTTGACAGACCTACAAATGACCATAATAAGTCAGTAACACAGTACAACATGTTGTTTTCCTCCACTTACACAGAGGACGGTACTTTGAAGGTATAATTACTACGACTGGTTGAAAAGTGCCTGAGCAGAGTAAATTACCATCAGGCTAACGAGCCAGTGAGAGAATTTGGGTAATTAGTCACTTGTTAGTTTTCCAAATCTGCTCATATCCTGTCAAGGGATCACTGAGTCAATTAGATCGGTCAAAGCACTTACTACAACTGTGTTGCTACTTTATCAGGCAACACGGAACAAGCTGTCACTTCAGTTTACAGAGTTAGGTTTGATAGGAACTGGTCGTTTTAAATCACAGATTTTAGGAGCTAAATTTACATTTTGTTTTTTTAACAACATATTGTCTTGTCATTGTCACCCAGTGTTGACTAGTTTGACCTCCTGAACTGAAATAATTATGTGACCAAGATAAGGGAGGTGACCCTCTGGTGACAGACTCTTCCCTGTGGTCGGGGAATTTGAATAAAACCGTGTCGTTGCTTGGAAACGGTGATGATGTGTTGCTGAGCCAGAGGGAATGTAGCTCTGGACAGTAGGTTGGGTAGAATTTCAACCTTTGATTAATCATTGGAATACCTATAATGACATCACAGCACACATTTCTCATCTGTGTGATTTAGTTTTTAGACTTTATGTGTATATTCCTGATGCAGCTGGACTCATGTTAGAATTCTAAATCCATCGAAATATGTTCATTTGTATGTGGAAAACTTTCTCTAAGAGCCAAGCTCTTTTTTGTGCATCTAGTTTTTTTTTTGTGCATCAGCATCTGTGTTTGATTTCAACAGACTTTCAACGTGATTCAATTTGCAAAGAAGGATCTGTCCAAGCGCGAGGCATGATGACGTGTAAACATAAAGACGGTTTTCTGGAACAGTCCAGGTCCAAATTTAATGGCATTTGAAGAAGAACTCCATGTCTCTGTGTCTCTGTGACTCCCCCCGCGGCTGCTCAGGCTCAGGCTGACGTGGCGTGACATGGGTGTCAGTCCTCGGCACCTGTTGTCTTGTTACTGAGTGACTTTGTCAGTCATCCTGGCAGCTGCTTGTGCTGATTCACTGCTCCGTCTCTGTCTCCATGAAGAAAATTGCACCTGCTTACAGCATCAAGTGTCAGACAGCAGCCGTGTCAGCTACCGCTGCTTTGGTTTTTAAATTTAATGATGACGCTAATTACCGTAGATGATTGGAACGCAGGGGAATTGTAATAGAACGTACACTAAATGAATACAGCACAGTTTGGAATATGTAGTACTGCGTATGTGGTAAATTGGGCTGATTTTACTTTAGTATTTTACATGTAATTAAAACCCATTCAAAAATTATATTTATACACATTTAAATGTAAACATGTGTATATACAGTATATATGTGTGTATGTATACATACTTCAAATGGCTGCATGCATTTATTAGTTATTTTAATTTGACTTACATTATAACTTGCTGTGACATCATCATGTGAAAGGTGATTTTTGTTTGTTTATTGGCCAAAAAGACACGTGACAGCCAGCATACAGAACCTGTTTTAACTGACACACACATGTATTGAATATTAAACATTGCATAAATAAACCTGTTAAGTTTCTCAGTTGCCAATTAGCACTTGCGGTGACTAGTGAGGTCACGACCTTTTAGGATCTTGGTGGGGCAACAAAGAAAGGAGAGAACGAGAACAACGTTCGATAAGAAAGATGGATCATCTGTCAGGGCTGACGATGTGATTAGTGTGTGTGTGTGTGTGTGTGTGT
>NW_007585121.1:124520-169347 GCF_000523025.1 Cynoglossus semilaevis | reverse complement strand
ACTTTTTTAACAGCACACTCTTCTAGTTCTTCACTTCATAATAACTTACAAACCATTTGTGTCGCATAAGAACCAGATCTGACCGTGTGTTTATGTTTTCTGTCTGTCTTTTAAGTCAGACAGTATGAATTTACAACAGTAAACAGCAGCCTGTAGTTATTACATCAGTAGTTTACACAGCAACGGAACTCTGCGGATATTTTGGTACTTTCATACACGCCCATGGTTTGTAGACTTAAGAAAAATTCTACTGGTCACATTTGGCTCACTCTCGTACGGTACTTTTCCAAACCACTTGGTGGCAACAGCGTCTCATCTTATTAATGATGCATTTCTATTAAAAAATGGAACTGAATCAAGTTAACTCAGTGTGGCAGTGTTCACCCTGGGTGTCAGGGCTTTGAACTCAGCTTCACTTCAGAGACGCAGCGGCTGAAACCTTTTGTTAGCAGCTAATCTAATGTAAGGTTTCTCAAATCTGGTAAAAATAAAGTGAATTAAAATAAAGAGAGATCTGCCTCAGAAGAGAAGGACCGATCCAAAACATATATCCATATTTAAGAATACTTCAGTTTAAAGTAGGCCTAAGGTCGTTTTCTCTAATTGTTGTTGAATTTGTGTTTGTATGATTGATTACTTCCGGTTGATAGATATATGGATCATAGTAAGTCAGGGGAGACATTAACCTGTTCAAGCTGGACTTTGGACAAACCTGCCCTACAGTGTCAACAACATTAAGTTAACAACAGTGCACACAGGAGCAGCAGACGTTCAGAGAGTGGGCCATTAGAAGATGAAAACAGGTACAATGTAAACGCAACGTCTTTTGACCTTGACTTAAACGTCCGTCCATCCATATTTAAGCTCTTGTCACTTTAACTTTGTATTGACTTTTGTAATCCACACATTTTAGTATCTCCCTGGGCTCTCGTAGTGAGCTTTAAATGTCCTTTATAAATATATTTTTATTTCTATAATTTAGGATGGTTTATCATTTATGAACCGAAACTACAGATATTTTTCCTGCAGAGCTAAACTCTCTCCCACGCTCTCTTCTTTTTAAGATAATCTAAAGTAAGTCTTAGTCTTAGTATAAGGCAGTAATACACAAAGTGGGGGTGGACCCCCCGAGGAGGCACACAGCCATTGCAGGGGGGAGCAGAGCCTAGCACATGAATTTCAATTTTATTTTTTCTTTCATGTTACAGTCACTGTCCTGTATTTATGAAGAGCAGTTGTGTAGGATTTACATTGTTTTGGAAAAGGCCTGAACTTTATCCTTACTTACAAAAGGAGGCGCTGCAGAAAAAGTTTCAGAACTACTGATAAAAGGTTTTTTCTGTTGCAACTTAATCTAATTTAGTCCAGTCACAGAAAAAGACAAATTAGCCCACATTTTTTTAACCATAGTTGATAATATATTATTAATATTAATTAATATAGAATAATATTGTAACCTGTGTGGTGATTTGTATTAACTGGGAGAGGAAAAATGTCTCCTTTGCAGAGACTTTGTTTGCATATCTCATCCCCGGCACGTTAAGCTGTAGCTCTAACCTCATTTGCCCAGACAATAAAAAGAATAATTATTCTGCGAATGTTGCGGAACTACACCACCAGCATACCAAGTCAATTTGTTGCTATTTTAAATGATAACGATCCAATTTACTCTGCTCACACCTTAAACATCCTCCCTTCAGAATCCCGGCTCAAACTTTTACTTAAAGGCAGAGGAAATGAAATGGGAGAATGAGTATGATAAGTGAGCTTATTAAACAACATCCAAATTTGCTGCAATCAGCGAACTCGCCCTCCATTTTCCAGCCACCTCATATCCATAAACCTCCTGCTGACAGTTTCTTGGCAGTGGTCAATGCAAACACAGGGCATTAGAGCAAACTCCTGTGCTGTGCAGAAAGAGCAGTGTCTTCATTTCAGCAGCAGCATGTTGGATCGTGTGCGGAGTAGATGAAGGCGGACGAGGCTTAAAAACTGGAGCTGCTAATTACGGAAGACCTTGATGTTTCCAAAAGTTCACACGTGTCTAAGCGGAGATTTAGAACTTCTCCAAGTTAAACTTGTGAATCTCAAGCCTGTTCTCTGAGTCAGTGAGCTTTATTGATTAAAACCTAATTCTGGCCGAGGGAACAGGCCAATCATTTAGACAGGCCTGGTTAAAGTGGGGCAAACTCTTAAAGAAAGATGGCATGGAGGAGACACAGCGGCCGCAGCATCCTCGTGCCTAATGCGAGAAGACAGCTGTAACATTCAGGACACACGAGTTTGAAGCCACGGTGTAACTCCTGATAATTGCTAGCATTTTATTTTATGATCCCAGCCAGCAGAGCCAGAGATGTACAGAAGTGGTGTTTATTTTATAAGAGTTATTGGCTCCAGTTCAGCACCAACTCCTCAGGGAAATATCAGACCCTTTACCTGCTCCAGTCTCCCAGCTGTTACAACCAAAAACTAAACAAGCTGAGAAGATCTCTCTGAAGTTAGAGAGAACTTATATTTTTGAACTTTATAGTTGTTTAAAAGATAAACTGTCGAGTGCTGCAGGGATTAACAGAGCTGGAAAGAAGATGTGATAGAAAAAAATATGTATATATATATATATATATATGTGTGTGTGTGTGTGTGTGTGTATGTGTGTGTGTGTGTATACATGGAATTTTTGAGGGTTTCATCGTTATCCCATTAATAAAAGCCGCAAATGATATACAGTAGTCGTGGTAATCACAGTAATATGATTAAAAAATAACCTTACATACGTGAAACTATGTTGTTGTTAAATGTACAAGAAAAGAATAGCTCAATAAATATTTTATTTTTACATTTATTTTAACATACCTCACAAAGCAATGCTATAAATGTGTGTTGGAGTAACTGTAAAATGTCTGTGACGGACGAACATAAACAACACTGTGCTGTGAATACTTATTAATTTATTTATTTTTTTTAATGGCCATCACATGGGTCGGTCAGAGGCGGCCCAAAGGCCAGCTTTGGCCTGGGGTCTGTGAAATTCCCAGGTCAGGTCTTTGGTGTGTATTTGTGGTTGTTGTTGTTTTTAAGTAGTGTCTAATAAAGCTGCTGTTGATTAGTCAGTGTAATAAAACCCACTGACGTTTCCTCTGCTCTAATTGGACTTTTAAAGTGACTAATATTGTTGTTTTCAGGCCGACTGATTACATTCAGCCACGGCAGCAACAGTCTCAGGAGGTAAACACCGCTCCTCCACCGTGTGCTGCTGTGTACCCTCTCTCTCTGCTGACATTTATGACACTGAGACACAGTGTTACCAGACCGGGACATAATTTCTCCCTATTAGAATCAATAGTACGGAGGTGAATTATCCTTTCCTGCTCTCACCAACATTACACTTCGGGGGAGGCGTTTCTGACATCAGACAATATCTGCTGAGCTGAAGGGGCAAATAAAACATTCATTAGACTCTGGAGAAAATAGGAATTATGAATTCCTGCCACATCGACCCAAATTGGTCTCTTTTCTTGTTCAGTGTATGCCTGGCCTGGTTTTAAAAGAGTCTGTAATGATCTGGAAGCTATTTTTCACAACGTTGAAGATTTTTCAGTTTCTGATTTAAGATAATGTATTCCTCTGAATACTGTCGTACCGGAGAAACCCAGTGGCTACCTACTGTAGACGTATCAGGACTAAGAACTGAGTGTATATGATAAAATATGGATTAGTGATTATTAGAGAAGGTAACTAATACTTAGCAAAAACAACAACAGTGGTCTCTGGTCTATGAATCATTAAACACAGAACAAGGATAAGACATTTGTCAGCATTTCCAAAAATAACATAACAGCAACATTGTTCGTTAATAATTCAGTATTTACTCGCTAATTGATTGATTACTGTGTGAATTCATGTTGAAGGTCTGGTCTGGACAGCAGAAAACATCAGTATAGCTTTTAAGGCTCCGTGATATCACTACATATATATATGTATATATATGTATATATATTTATGTATATATGTGACATTAATATTGGCAAACCAATTATTATTTACTTGCAATATCGACAGATCATATATTTGACGGAATAGTTAATATCAGACATCCCTAATATATATATATTTGAATTGTGAGGAGGTAATATTCCACCCACTCCTCTCACAGATACATCATTGACCTTTTCTACAGATTACAGGCTTTAAGTCCAGTGCGATTCTCCCTTTGGAGAAACGATAGCTGAAAGGTCAGCGGGTATTTACCTCCAGGACAGAGGGTGAAAACATCGGAGAGAAAAGTCTGTTTGACCATCATTTGGTTTGAATTGCAAAGTCAAACAGTTTCCTCTCTAAGGTTTTCCGGCTCCTCTGTTTCCTCCACGATAATGGCAATAACTAGACCTTCGGGAGGAGAAGGGTTTACAGTGAGGGCAGAAATGTTTGTGTTTCACTTTGTTTCCTGGGAACGACAGGGCAGATGACATGTTGTGTTTCTGCCTCGGTGGTTCCTTGAAGATGTCCACTTGAATCCTTGCCTGGCCAAGCACTGAAACCTCAGTGGAAGTAAGAGGATTTCAAAACAAAACTGTTGCTGCATTCAGAAGCTGTGAGGGGTAGTGACCGGTCAGGTGGTCAGATGGTCAGATGGTCAGGTGGTCAGGTGGTCAGCTGATGAGTGAAAAATTCTTTGTTCTCCCTTCAGTGCTGGATAACATGTTTTTGGTCTGAGGTTTCCTCTGCAGCGTCACGGCTAATGTAAAACTTGTGCAAATAGTAATAAAAGTATCTGAGTACGTCACGAGGACTGGTCTTTATAATCTCCTTCAATATGAAAAGTCAATTCCATTTAATGTTTTCATTGAAGTTTTTTTTTTCTTCTTTCAACCCTAAATTAAGGTCATATGATAAACGTAATTGTTTTCAGCAGAGCTGAACAAAGAGCTCTCAGTCTCTCCGTCTCTTGGTTGATGTAAACTCTCCTCCGACTCCTCTCCCTGTTTAAGAATAACAAAGCTCTGATGTGGAGTTCAAATGTCTCTGGTTGTTTTGAGGTTGAAGAGCATCTCACAGAGCTGCAGTCGGTGGATCAGACCTTTCTGGAACACAACACTTTCTTCCAAACTTGCAAGCCGACACTGGACATTCTCAGTAATGAACAAAGGTGCAGGAGGGAGATCTACTTCCTGCGCCAAGACGTGTTGGCACATTGTATAACAGTGCTACTTAAATTAAATGCAGAGTCATTTCAGACACTGGACTCTAATAATAGCTCATGTTAGCCACTGACAGGGGTACGTTTCAAGACACTGGTTCCAACAGGAAGGCATTAAACATTGGTGCCGTTGTTAAAAGCTCAAACTTGGTTCAGAAAGCAGAAGGACATGTTCTGCCATCACTTTTTAACAAACCCTCACTGCAGCTTAGTAAGCCTTCCTGAAATGAACGTGTTAAAAAACCTACAAAAATCATGTTTCGCAACAGAGCGTAACTAAACCACTGAGGGTGAGGAGCGTCTTTGCCAATAAATCAGAAACGCTCTAGTTTGGAGACGAGCTACAAATCCAAAGGAGGGATTACAGAAATCCCAACACAGGGGTGAATCCTTGTTCTTGTTTCTAATATCCCAATAAAGAATCCAGAGAATTATATCTATGATAGGAATGTGACAGTTCCTTTGTAAAGTCTGATGTGACAAGATTCAGAAACACAACGTGTTGTAATTATTCAAGTTGATGCTGCTCCTCTAACCTTCCAGCTATTATTGTAATGACAGGTGGGATTTAACCTTTGGATTTAAAAGAAACAGCAGGTTTTTCCATAATCCTGTTGGTGAAGATCTGAAATTTATTTTGTGTGTGAAGATTGTAGATGAACCATGACCTTTGTCCCTTCTCAGAAAACAGACATTACACATTGTGCACACTTAGTGTAATATGCAAACACAAAACTATAAAAAATATAATATATATATATATATATATATATATAATGTTGAGCTGGTACAGTTTAATAACGCAGCTGTTATGCCCGTTGGCCATTTGTTTGTGACGATTTAAAAATCCAAACTTATAAATATGTTAATTATTTTTTTAAACAATGTCACTCCTCACCGCTTCATGTCGCTGGAAATGATTTGAAAATTTGGAGCTTTACCAAGTATGAAACGTCTCAACTTAGGCAAATGAAATGTGAGAGCTGAGAGCACTGTCATGTTGTTGCACAGTTATTGTCTGCCTCCACTTCAAAGTCTCCACAGAAAATCTGTGTGATTGCCTCATCTGCCCTGCAGCTTTACACAGGAAATATGACTGAAAATGAATTCAACCTGCTCGCTGAACGGCCCGCGGTTCTGTTTAATGCATGCAAATGAGTGACTGAGGGAGAGGCTAAAGAGTGTCACTTCACAGGGCGTCTTTACCGCAATTATATGACGCCATTCAAGGGACACGGCTAATGCACCCGTGACATGGCGGCGAGTGTGAGGTTGTCGTGTGAGTGTGAAATACGAGCCATTTAAATGTGACTGTGAAGGGACGCGTGGCCTGTGTTTAATTAACCTACTGGAGGTGTAGCGGAGGCCGGGAGGGATGAGCAAAGGGCGCAGAGAGATGGAGCTCAATTAACCATACTGTCAGCACTGATGGAATGACAGTGCTGTGGTATCACTGTGTGGTTGAATCCATGTGTATGATCAGTAGTGATGTAAAGGCTGACACATTACCAGGAGGTTTGTGTATCAAGTCGAGATTTATCCTGGTTTTTTTTACTAGGGATGACAGAAAATGTCGGTCTTTATAAAACATAATGTAACAAATTCATGAAGTCTGGATGAATCACTGTGTTTAAAGGCCAAGGGAGGAACTCGCTGCTAAATGGAAGGGACTTGCTGCTCCAGTGATGTTGCTTTAGAAACCACATTGCCTCTATGATGAATGTCTCCACACGGCCCTGGGAGCAGCACAGGAAACTGAAGTGATGCGTGACACAGTCCTGTCTGTGAGACTGTGTTACACAAAGTAAGAGCCAACATTCATTTTGTGCCGAGTTCTTTGCTGAGTTCTCTGAACCTGAGCTCATCTGAGAGTAAACCAAAAACAGAAATGTGTTCTGAGAATATTTCATAGTTATGAAATCATATATATATATATATATGCTTTATGTGCCCCAAAATAGAGAATAAAATGAATTAATTATTATTAATTAGTTTTTTGGTTTTCTGGTTATTCAGACCAGACGTCATTACATCCTCAGAGTCCAGTCCTGTCTTCTGAGCTCTAATTGGTGAAACAGCTGAATAATTAACTTCCATCATCAGAACTGGCAGCTTCATGCTTTGACCATTACACAGAATGGAGAGATCAATAGAATTTATCATGAATCGTTAATATTCTGTACTGACAAATGGATATAATTGGCAAACATTCAAACCCAGCTATTCGCAATTTTCCATAAAGTATAAAATAATCGGCCTTAATAGAACATGTTCTTTCAACAAAATAAATCATCTGGAGGAGGAAAAAAAAAGAAGACAAGAGGTCAAATGGGGTCACAAGGACAAGAGTGGAGGAAATTGGCTTCTGTTGTTGAATGGCCACAAATGGAACATGGACCTCGTATTCAGGGCTTGACAATTTGAATGGCTCCATCATGAGAGCGGAGCGTTTTATTTCCCTGTTGAAAGCAACGATTGTCTGGTTATAATTCAGATACAGCTTGAAAAAATAAGAATGATTTACCAAAAAAAGGAGCTTAAATTTGAAAGATTAACAAAATTTTCAGGATGGATTTAAGAAAAAAATCCAATAGGAAATTAAGATGTTTTTATGCCAGAAGAAAACCCATGTTTCTGCAGCGAGGCTTCCACAAATGTCTCTCTGTGTCCAACGCAGCACAGTCGTTCATATATCAGACATAACTGCTGAAGTATTTGGTGAAGAAGCTGCGACACAGTAGCAGACATTTGACATTAACGAGAGTTGAAATGATTCATTTACAAATGTTTTAGTGCATCCTCCCCCACACTGTCAACAAGTGTCACTGCAGCTTTATCCAGCGTAATCCCCACGCTGGGGAGCAGAACTCCGTCGAGCTCCGCTGCTTGTTTTACTGTTTCCCCACAAAGATTTAACTCTGAGAAACAGGCGGCTTATTTTTCTGAGAAATACAATGGCATCTAATTCTCTTCAATTTCCCACTGGGGGCAAAGAGAAGCCGCTTTGAAAGGGCGCCGATTTAAAGAGCCTGCGTGATAAACACGCCGCAGCTTATTTTCTGGTTTTGATCTGTCTATTGTTCACAGTGGATCTTTGTACTTTGTTGAAATTGACTGACCAAACGCTCTGCCCTTTGGGTATTGCTGTGCTGAAGAAGAAAGACCGGCCATGTTCTCTGCCTCTCTGAAATGAAGCCATGGAACAAATTGACATGTGCACGTATTAATTCATCGGTCGTACCGTAGTTTTCGTTTCCTTTTGCTCGTGTGTGTGATTTTTTTTTTCTTTCACAAATCGTTTGACATGTTAACAGGGTATTGTCAACACAACTCAGAAGAGTGGGTTTTATTATCTCACATCAACACTAATGTACTGGCAGCAGGTGCAGTTCCTAACACTTCTAGTGAACTGTGATGGAAAACACTCCTGACAGAGTTTGCTGTGGGTCAGAGTCTTATTCAAATGTTCTAATCAGTAATACGTTACCAGATGTTGCCCCGATGTCTACTACTTCAAAGTGGTCTCTCCTCAGAGACGGCGTCCAAACCCTAGTAGAAAACGTCCATCATTCCACTGCACGAGTCCGAGCAGCTTTTTTTTTTTTTTTTTTTACCCACACATCAAAGGGATTTTAATTTCTTGCTTTATTACATTCGGAGTAAATTCTAAATTGTCATTACTGCCGGAACATTTCACCGTGGCACTGCATTTACTTTTTGAATTAAATTTTTTTTATGCAACACATGTTCATCATTTGTAAATGAAACAGTAGTAGTACTGTAGTAAAGAACGATTTTCAAGGCCTTATTTTCATCCTACATTAGTGTGTAAATGCTCTTCCACTAGGTGGCACCAGATGGCTATAAATAGCAGAAAAAAGCTAAAGGCTGAGGGCTGTTGAAGAAGAACTTCATTTCCTGTGAGTACAGTATGTCTGTGTTGTGTTCAACTAAACAGGCCCAGGTTTCACATGGAGTAAGTTGAGGGAGAGTGAATTAAAATGGAATTTTTCCAAATCTGAAGCAAATGTCTAAGAACCTGGGATTGCTTTTTTTTTTTGGCAGGGCCGTGTTGGAATGAAGATTATTTGTTTGTGAAACACTTCATTAACAACTATTTTCCTGGACAGGAGAAAAAAAAATCTGAATACACCTATGAGCATCCATGTGATGTTGAGGTTTTTGAAATGGCTGTTTCTTCACGACAGGAAACAAGCAGCAACCTCGGAACGTCCAATTAGAGAGTGCAGTGGAGAACAGTGAGCTGAGATCAAAGATGAGGCTGCATTACAATACAACTGCCACCGAGGCGGGGGGGCAGCGACACGCTGTTATTAATGTGTTAGCTGACAACATCTATTGATAGGACTGTGCACTGACTGATCTTTTAGATCTGTGAAGCACCGCTGGCTTTTAATTTTCCCCTTTTATTTATTTATTTATTTTAAGGAAATGCATTGTCATACCCTAAAGTGCAACAGTGAAACAATGCTTTTAGTGAAAACACTAATGTCACCTCCAGTCAAATACAGGCTTAAAATGTGCTTAAAACCATAAACTGTACATACGAATTTATCACAAAGACAATATATAATAATAATCTCTCAATCACATGCAACGCTTCATCATTTGTTGCAAAATCTATATTATTTTCCCCTGCAAAACAATTAAATTACTCACAACAAAAAAATAATCCAAGTAGAGTCGTAATATTCTATTCCTGTACTTAAGGACATTAGACAGAAAAGCAAAGCAAAACAAACATGGTGGGAAAAAAAACTGAAAGTGTTCAAATAAATATTTCCATTTCCCACAGTAAAGTGTTAATAAGATGTGGTTCTGTCATCACCAGAGGTTGCGTTGAGACCCGTTACTGCAGAATAACTTCCTCAAAGCAACACTTCACCAACATAAACATTTTTATTTTCCTCCATTGGTCAAAGTGGCTGCTAAGTTCTGGTTAATGGACCAATCTGGTTCACCATGGCAACACCGTATGCACACACACACACACACACAGGCATGATCCTCAGCAGATGGTAATTACCACACACGCTTGTGCTGTGTGATGCAACTCAGCGGCACTTTGAAATTAACATCTGGCTACTTCATTAACTCGTGTACACAATACACAATGGACAAATGCCAGAACAGTGGGTATTTAGGGCAAGTCCTCGTTCTTTTCTTTAACTGTGTTAAAGGCAAAGAGGGAGGAGGGAGTGGTGGGGTGCGGGGTCAGTAAGGCTTGCAAATGACTCCCAATCCTTGAGTCTGAGTCAAGTCTGAAGTCTCATGAAGGTGAGACTCATGTCTTTGTTTGTACATAGCATTTTAATCTTCTGACTATCTATCTATCTAAACAAATCTGTGCCCAGAGTAAAAGTGTATCCAGGACAGAGCGAAGCATCGATGCGTCTCTACAGTGTGTCAGCACAGGTGAGCGGCTCCGCCAGTGCCCGTGATGAGTCCCCATACTAAACACATCAATTGGCATGAAACACAGCGGACACACCTTAACGCACCACGGCAGCCGCTGTCGGGGAGCCACCAATCAGACTGCGAGGTCATGGGAATCCATGAAATCTGAACCCATCCAAATTTTCCAGACAGACCATAATTAATAATGAGATCCCACAGGAAATGGGTCCTTCAATCAAACTCCGCTGTTAAGCAGCACCAGAGTTTGTGAGGGTTCAACCATCATTGAAATGTGATGGTGGAAATGGAGCATCATTACCTTCCAACAGTGCGTGACGATAAATGAACTGAGGCGATGATGTTTTCTTAGGTTTTTAGTCCCCTGTTTATAACGAAAAATCTTATATTTTTACTAGTATTTTATTCTGCAGTTACCTGGGTGATTCTGACTCCTCTCTGCCATTAGCAGCTCATTGGTTCTCCCACAGCTGAGGACAATCAGACCCTCTCAGTGGCAGAGACATGACATGAGGCAAAAGTAATAATAATAATAATAACCATCTGACAGTTGAACATTACTCTCCACGACCAAATACCTTAAAATATAATTCTCATTTGCTGATTATGGCTGATCATTTTGCATATTTTTTTTAACTTTGACAACACGGCTGACAGGAGGCTCAGCTGCACAATAAACCTGCGGAAATTATTTTCATTAAATCTTGTCTGAAGTTTGTTTCCTAAAAATATTGTCACCCAGCAACTGAAATGTTGGGTGAGATGTGTAACTGTTAAAGTTTTTTTTGTCTCTCACACAGTAAAGGACAAAATCAGTGTAACTGTACGCAGACACAGCAGGAAGGAAGTGGATCTGACCAGTACAATAAGTCCAATAAGTCCTAACCACGGACACAGCTTCCCTAGGGTGTCAAACATACTGCCCGTGGGCCAAAACTTGGCCGCTAGGGTGTTCAATTTGGCCCACTTGTACCTTGGTTTCCTAGACCAAGGTACAAAATGATCCAGAACAAGGATTAGGGTTCTTGTTCCTGGAATAGATTTTTTGTCTGGCCTAGTTTTTTTGTTGTTCAGAGGCCTGTCAACAATTTGACTCATAAATTCGATTATAGATGGATTTCATCTCGTAGTTTAGTAGTTTTATGTTGGATTTCATTGCAGCAACAGTTGATATAAACAGTTTTTCCACCTCTGCTTAGTTTCTAGCCCTTCTCACAGTATAGTCTCCACCATTAAAAAGTCATTTGGCGGAATGTCATTATTGACCTTCAACCCAATGTATAGGCTTTCAACATTTATCAAGTAGCACTGAGATCAATAGCTGGATTACCTTCAGAAACATTAGTCTGAGTGACACTCCAAGGTCACGCTATTTTTACTAATACGTCGTAGAGGACACAGAGGATACAGTACAAATGAAATCTGATTTATAAATGACATTATCTACGCAGTTCATATCTGAAACATATGCCCTGCAGAGGATTGAATTAATTTTATTTTACATACATTTTGTGCCTGACATGAAATGATATAGAAAGTGGGAAAAAGGAATGGGGAGGTCAGGACTGTGTGTGTGTGTGTGTGTGTGTGTGGCATCAGACTTAGAGTAGGGAAAAACAAACAAAGCGAGGTTTAGTTCAATCTGTCATCCAATCAAAAGCCTCAGCCTCTTTTTTGCCCATTCTATCCAAGCGTAGCTGTGCGTTTGGTAACAGGCCACCAGGTTGTCACTTTGAATATGTTTATTTATTTACATTTGAGGAAGTCAGCTAGAACAGCATGCAAGATGTCTGCTTCAAATTGATTGTCCTACACAGACGAGTGGGAAAACAGAATAGCAATGAAGCCTTAAAAAAAAAAAACAAGCTGAAAGATTTAAACTTATTTAAATATGGGTTGTGCAAATATTTAACTAAAAAATAAACCATAGACCTATACAAAAACAAAGTCCTAGGTTGTGTATGGAGCTGTGTCCAAACCAGAGGTACTGGTGTCACTGTTTTGGCGAGTGGTGGGGGCAGTTTTCTGTGGAAATGTTTACTATTGAAGATTAGACCCAGCAGGTGGCAGTAGTCCCACTGCAAAGAATAGAGACATTTAAATTGCCATTTAAGTTCAAAGAAAAAGAACAGAGTTGAGGTTGTTAGCATGACTAGCGTATCCTTGTTTAGATCTAAATGAAACTGGCATTGAGGTAAAATGTGTAATGAATTCCTTTGTCCTTCATTTGACTTGGTTATTGATATAATCAGGTACACACTGCCCTGGTCTTGCCCTACAAACTGGTTATGGGTCTGATCATATGGCTGTGGGTCTAATGCTGTAGTAAAGATTCCCCCGAGGATATTTATCCTGTAAAATGAACCTCTTTGTTCAATATGTCCATCACCTGTGGTCTGAGATATGAAAGTCGGAGTCTTTAATGACCACATATATGTTGACAGTCACTACTAACACCACGGACGCTCCATTACCACAGTGATTACAGGAGAAGACCACATCATTACTGTCGGACCAGTCGAAATTAAATACAAAAGGATTCACGTTTTAACCTTTGCCCCAACGACATTTTCACTGTTGTTATTATTATATTTTCACAATTTTAATGTCTTTAATGCCATGTCTTGCTATCTATTTTTGAAAGATATTAACTTCATGTTAATCATTTTATATATATATACAAATTAAACGCAAAAACTTTTTTTAACAAACAGTAACTGTTAGTGAGGATTTTCATCTGCTTTTTAATGATTCATCCAGGGTTTCTTTGCCTGAAAGTTGACCTCTCCTTGAGCAGCAACATGGCTGTGTTGTAAATGTGTGAATGTACAAATCACAAAGAAAACCTGATGTGTCTGGAGGAGGATGTGCTTTTGTGTAAAGCACTATGCTTTGAATGGTCGTTAGGAGTGGAAAAAGTGCCAAATAAATACAGTCCATTTAGCTGTAACGGCCGGGGGGGGGGGGGGGGGGGGGGCGCGCGTGCCCGGCGCNNGGAGGATGACTGGCTGCTGTCAGGGAGCAAGGTTGTTAATTTATCTTCACAGACACCCTCAGACGTGCAGGTCACAGGGCGCTGCTGTTACCACTTAGTGCTTTTAAAAGCTTTGGCAGAGCCGCAGACGTGCACACTCGCCATACAAGCCATTTTCATCATCATCTTCATCATCTTCGTCATCATTATCCCAGCTCAGGTCGGCACTAACAGCAACACTCTGGTTTGTTAAATGCATCAAAAGGTCTTAATTCATTGCCAGCGCACAAACACGTTTTTGTTTGTATCCAGATAAGTAGTCAGAGGCGCCGAGGAGCGGAGACTTTACGTCATCCTGCGCTGCAGCTACACACAGTTCACGGCACTTTTGTGGATTGTCTTCAGGAATTAAATGAGATGGACCTAAATCATGGCTCCTAAAAGAAGCAATAAGTGAGCGTTAAGGAGTCTAGTGAGGTGACTCAAGGCTGAAGTGTGACCTTGTGGCCCTGCATGAGTCACCTTGGCACCCGTGACAAAGAGTTGTTTGTCTGCTGGGTGCAAAGACAGATGAAAAAAAACAAACAAAACAAATACTATTATAAATGTTTATATAATTAAAATTTTAATTGTTATTTCACATCAGTGTAAAATGCAAAGTAAACATTTCTCTGAATATATTACTTAAGGTCAATACTAGACACAACATCTTCCTGCTCCTCACCTGCTCCTTTATCTGTTAATCATCACTTACAGTTCTCCTATCTCCTGTGATGATGTTTGACAGACTTCAGGAGGCTGCCTGTCAAACACAATGACACATTTCTTTCCCTTTGGCAAGGTGATAGGTTCTCTAGAGATCCAGTGTTAAATTACTGTCTGGAGCGGTCGCCTGGGAATACAGATGAATCATATCCTGGTCAAACTGGATCTTTTGATTTAACACTGACCCAAGTCGGTTCTCAGGTATTGAGGACGTTTCATCTGTGGAGTAAATGATGGACACGGTGATGTCCGTTGAACACTGCTGTCGTTCAGAGGCTTTTGGAGCGCAGTACAGTTCTGCATGTGATACATGATTGAAACCTGTTTTCTGTGGAATGCTCAGACATGCAAATCACAAAATCAATAAGGAGTTTGTTACGCTGCAAACATCCCAATGTTGAAATGTGTTTGGGTTTGTGAATCTTTCCCTCCTTGCAGCAGTTGTCAGGTGAAGCGGTGCAGGACTGTGCCAGATTATCATCGATTGTCCTTTATATATGACTCCTCTGGTTAGGCTATTGATTACTGTCTCAGCAGAAACCAGGACTGTGTGGGTAAAATATGTGATCATCAACATATTAATTATACCTCAGCCCAAATAGCCACACCTCTGTCCAAGCACTAAGTCATACCACAGGCACAGGACATAAGACACTGTCAACATGGTGATCAATAACAGTGATCAGCTGCATCTGACCTGATCAATTCTGATGCATATCAAGTCTGAGTTTCTTTCTTTTTTTTTTTGAAATGATATTTTACTGTGGTACTACTGTTTTCATAGTACACTGTGTTGGTAACAAAAATACTGTAAGCCATTATTGACCTTTTGACCCTCGTGACCCTGCCCTACGCCTCCGTTTATGTCAGAGTGTGGGTGCAGTGCAACCTTGGTCTTGTTGAGGCAGAGGAGTAGAATTCAATACGAAGGCTGATTAGCTTTGTCAATACGGTTTTAAGCAGTTAAATGTGAGTTTAGCGTATACTGTAGCTCTGCTAGCCTCAACAAAACTGGTTTGGTATTGATTGAAAATATAATTTAGATATTACATCAGCTAAATGTATATGTGCCCAAGGCAAAGGATTATAGTTTGATTATTGTTTTTTATTTCTTCTGAGGAGTTATAAGGGTTGCATTATTTACATTTTTTGTGGTTGATAAGCGGTGGATAATACTGATAAGTCATAATAAGAAAATATGAGTTTCACTTGATGATGGTGCACCAGTATCAGTTTATATGGATATTTTCACTCATCCCTTTTTGGAATAAACATTCAGTAAGAAAGGGACACATCGTTCCAGCCCTGTCCCATTTGAAAAGGGTAGATATCTCTTACTGCCCTTGTAAGTCACTTTGAAGAGGCACAGGTTAAGGGAAGGTGTAGGGGTAAATATGAGAAATGGGATTAAACCCAATTCTCCTTTTCCTCCCAACAACAACTCATTACTTAAAGTAACACATTATATGAAGAGTTCGCAACCCACTGCACCTAAGTGCCTTTGACAGCACTGCCTAAATTTATGTGCTAATTGCATCACGGGCGAATAAACGTCCTGCCTTTTTTTTTGACAAGGTTGAGCAGGTGAAGTATTGAGTCCCTAAATACCACCTTGGAGAATTTCATTCCCCTTGACAGTCCTGCAAACAAATTGGCAGCCAAACGTCTCACCTAGCTACGGCAATGTGCAAACATCAGCAATTTCTCTGAAACAGCCTTTCAATTGAGGTGGAGACGGTTTTCATCTGTTGCGTTGCCATGACACCTGTGACCTCACCGACTGACTCATGCTGCAGCATCTGATGGTCACAATCCAAAGCTGCCCACATCCATTTTTAAAGGATGCAATTACCTCTAATTGTAATCACAGATGTCTGCATGTCAGAGGGAAGCACCGGCAGCAGCGACCGACCACAGAGCCCAGCTTTTCCATTTTGACAGTAACCAAAGCCTCAGACAAGTTAAAGCGCCAATGATTACAAAATGGTCAGATGAATAATTTAGCTCAGCAGTAATCCTGACCCCAGGAAGGCTGGACTGTACATCAATCATGTGTCACTGCCGCAAATGTGTTCGCAGCTAAATTCAAGATGTCTAGAAGGGCTGTTGTTCACTGGTGTTTATGGCAAGTAGCCGCATATAAAATGAGGCGGCCGATAATTGACATGTCACTGGTGAGATAGTGCCTCATCCTCCACCTTCCCTCTGAAGTTGAGAGATTTATAATGCAGTGATTCAGGGCCATTTATAAGTTGAGTGAAAGTACTCGTAGTTTTCCAGAGATGACCTTCAAGTCTTTACCTCAGGAAAATATGAAAACGTTTCTATCTGTGCTGCACGTATGACAGCCGAAGAAGCTCCTTTATCCCCGAGCCCACACTGTGCAACCAGAGAAGCTGTGCTGTGATTGCTCCAGAAGTCTCGCAATCCCAACTTCTGATGAACAAAGCAGGAAGTGAACTCTTTGAATCGTTAGAAAACGCAAGTGCACTCTGTTGTTCCATGGTAGATGTGTAGATACGTGGGCCAGAAACAAACTCGAGAATTCAATTTGATAAGTGGCTTTTGGCAGGAAAACAGCTGCTGTCACTCCGGCTGTGTTGGAGATGTAATATAAATCAGTTATTGACCAACAGCCACGGATGCATGTGCTCGAGTCGGTGTGTTTAAATCAGGGAACTCTATTTGATGAAAGATGTTGTAACTTTCAGTTCTTGCAAATAGCAGTTAGAAAAATGACTAAACCAGACGGCTGCCATAAAAATCCATTGGAGGATGTCAGCACCGGAAAAATATTGCAGTTTTAATGGCTCTCGAATATAACAAGAAGATAGATGTAAAGCGTAAAGTGTAAAGCATTTTTTGCGCTGCGTTATGGCTAAATACTTAGAAAATAAAGTTAAGTAAATGGATGGCTCTTTAATATTGCATTGTTGGAATTAAATATTTAAAAAAGACACAGAGCAGCAAATATTTACTCATTGAATGGAGCTTCAAGGGGAAAAGGATGTGTATTTACAAAAAAAGTTTTCCTAATAGCAGTATTTTCAGACACACAAATATTGAGCTTTGATAAAAATACTGTGTCAGAAAGTAATATTCAAAAATATATTTTTATTTTATATTTTGTTTCTTTTGAAACAAACTTATTTACCTTCTCGGACTTTGTAATGACTGAAATCTGAATATCTCCTCTTCAGCCCTGCTCAAATAAAATTTATGGACGGCAAAACGACTCCACGGTACGCTGACAAAGAGAGATAGGATATGGAGAATATACAATTTAATTTAGGAGTGAATATTATTATTTTCCATTTTATTAATTTTATTCCTGCACAGCATTTCTTATTTGAATATTCACAGACCATGGAAATGACACCTTGTTTATACACTTGCCATTCTCCGTCTCCGTCGCTCGAGGCCAAGTTAAGATTGGCTGAGCATTACGAGAAACATAAGGTGGATTTTTCTCTCTCACTATTTTAAACTTGGTTATCTCTTACTGAGTGTGACGCAGTTTTCTGGGTTTATTACTTCACTGTGGCTTGACTCGGAAACTTTATTATTCTTTTAAACTTTAGAGCCATGTCTATAATTAAAATCCCCAGCGTTTTGGGTAATCAACCTACATTACTGCCCGCTGCTTACTGCAGCACGGTCACTTCTGTGACAAGAGGGCATACATTTCATCATCCTTGACACGCGTCTGCAGATTTCTACCAGATACATCATCTGCAAACAAATGAAAATGCAGTCCATGCAACATTTACATTTACATCGCACCATCGGTAATAAAACCTACTTAAATCAGCACAGTACACGGAGAAGCAGAGACTCTGTATCGATGTTTGTTCGACAGAGACGGTTTGAATAATGTGTGTATCTGAACAGAAATTGGATTTCCATTCAGAGTGAGCGGCAACACGTGGTTCTCCGGTGTCCTTCAGTGAGTCGTCAGTAGATGAGCTGATGTTGACAGTGTACACCGCGCCTGATTAGTACTCCGTTTGTGCTGCTCCAGCAAAAACAGCAGGAAGGAAGTTTCCAGGTCGGCAAAGTGGATTTTAATGGTGTCAACCTTGCATCAGCATTAGAGAGGGCATGGTGTGAGTGAGTGTGTTGGTCTGTGTCTGTCTACCCAGGAAATGACTGAGGGATAGAGAGAGAGAGACAGAACATATACAGTATCACTGTCTGCACCAGTACCTACTATACTTGTACTGTGATTGTAGTGTGTAGTGGTCAAACTACTCTAAGGAAAACTGCAAAAACCATACCCATAGAAATACTCGAATATCCTGTGTTTGGTGTAACTATGATGATGCAGGTTCTCTATCACAGAGCATACGGTGGAGCAGGTTTAACATAATCCCCAACCAATCAGGTGACAGGACTATATTATATATTATACACCTGAGATGGTACTGTCTTTACTGCAGTTTGGACATTTGTACTGTGGTAAACTGTATTTCCAAAACTATGTCTGAGTACACACATGTTACGACTGGGTATGTAGTCCTAAAGTTCTAAGACAGATTTTGGTGCGCCTCTGATTTTAGATGTGTTTCTCAGCCACTCGTTGATTTTCATTACATAAACATCTGTGTCCAACGTTGGGCTACATTACATTTTCATCCTATTATTTCAGGTCAATCCTTTGAACATTTTCAAGCTTAGCTTAGCAACAGGTTTTGATCTAGCATCCATCTCACATATTTTCCCTGCCAAATTAAAACAAGAACATAGTAAAGAAACTTCATTTCAGTCCTTAGTTAGATGAAGCAGAGAAGTAAACCGTGACCTGCTTCAGAACCCAGCCTGGCAGAGTTCTACAAAGCAGGAACTCTCTGGTGGAAACACAGCTTACAGGAACGTTTAGACTTAAATGGAGAATATGTGAAGGAATGGCTCTGTTATTTTTTCTTCATTAATACAAGCACCACCACTTGTGATAAGACTTAATAAGAACAGTCTGTGTGTGTGTGTGTGTGTGTGCGTGTGGGGGGGTTCTTTATTTATTAAACAGCTTCCTTTTTGCTGCCCAGAATTACCATTTCTCTTGCAACAGTACCACCGGGAATCACTGAAAGACTGTCGTTAACACAGTCAGCTACGAGCGCGCTGAGCGACATAAAGTCAGCATGGCTCACATCACCCTACATGTCCCCCGGTTCCCACAGTTGGGATTTAAAAATGCATAATGAGAGATTTGCTGATGATTAACTTGATCCAAACTGTGACTGATCGTGACTGTGGAGATATCTGGAGATGACGGCGATAAAATCTGTTACGTAACAGCGAGAGAGTTAAGTTGTTATGCTAATATAATTCCTATCTGAGGTGTATTTGGGGAGTGGAGGCTGCAGCCGAGCGTCACATATAATCAGCTGGTTATTAACCTGAGCTCGTTTCGGATTAACTGACAATTGGACAGACTCGTGCTGCGCCGCTGCAGAGAGGTGATACAAGGTGGCATCTTCACTCACTCACGGGGCACTGGAGGAATTTGAAATTACCCATACCACCTGTCCGTGCTCTTTGCCACACTTGCTTTCGAGATAATGAATTCCTGCAGGCAGTTTGGCTGAAGGGAGGTGCACTTCACCACTTTACCACACGGCACAGCTGAGGCACTTCAGTGAGTGAAAGAGCTCAGAACAGGGTTGTTTGGCAAAGGTGCTGCAGCAGGGATGATTGCACCACGGTGAGCGAAGGGACTTATGGGTATCTTTCTCGTACAAAGAAGGTCAAACACATACTTTACCAACTTTGTGCACAGTGAAAACATTGAACACAAAGGACGGACCAACGGCTCCGTAAGGCATGAGTTATAAATGAAAGTGGAACTAGTTTTCATTTCCCCAAATGAATCTCGACAGCTGCATTTCTAACCCGAGGGTTTCCAGGTTCTTTATTTACCCACTGTTTATGAATACTAACAAATATGATAATGAGCTAGGACTGGGCCAAACCTGCACAAACACATCTACGTAGTTTGCACAGCAAAGCAATTGGAGCGTTACCGCACACAGAAGACATGGAACACAGCATTAAATGTGCATTAGCGTTCAGTTTTGTCAGTGCGAGTGTTCCCTGAGGTCTCCGACAAGAGATAACGCCAAAGCTCCAGAAACCTGTTTTAACTTGTAAACATAAACAAGGAGGGGGGTCTACACTGTTGGAGGCCTTTTTAAAATGAACCCATTCCTCAGCCGTGGATCAACTCGCCTCACTGGGAGAGTCACCAAACCTTTCCTGTAATGATGAACACCGGAGGCTATCAAAACTGTCAGTCACAAACATGACTTGGGGTCTAATAAGATTATTAGTCATGCCTCCTGTTTCTCTGCACAGTGAAAGTACATCCTTCACTCTGTCACTGCATTCCATAACCTTAATCTGGGTCTAATTGGAACCTAATAGGTCCATTTGTCTCACTACAGGAGCACGGAGGGTTTGATAGATTGTGATTAATCGCTTTCATAATGGCAGTTGTTAGGTTTTTTCATGTTCTATGTTTGTTATTAGATTTGATGGAAGGATAAATTCAATCACTAAGTAGGAAAATATTTAAATACTAATAAAGCTTGACGTGAGACACAATGCTTCTTCTTTTTTTTTTTTCCAGTGAGTTTAACCCTGTCCAAAAGCAGATGTCTGATGGCAATGTGTCTGATGGTGAGGGGGAAAAAAGAAACTAGGGATGTCGGATATTAGAAAAACAAGAAGATTTTAATGAAAATTAAGGCTGTATATTATAACTTTAACATCCTACCCCTAGTGTGACCCATGGTTTATTTGTGTATGTATTTGGATCAAGAAAAACTTTCAAGATAGTACTTTTTGATTTTTTTAATAACATAATTCATGTGGAATTAAAAGGCTGTCAATGTGCCTATTTAGGTATTAATGAAATAAAACTATTTTCCACTAGTTCTACTTATAAATATACATTTTAGGTAAAGTATAAAATGGTTATTTAGTTTATTTTTTAGTGCTCACATGTCTCTGTGCTGATCAGCAGCTCTCTGCTCCACCTGTGCTGATTAGCTGCACCGGCTGTGTTTTCTCACAGCTGAGGACAATTAGCCTGACTCCAGTTATAAAAGCAGGTCCTCTCTGCTCAGTTGGGGTTTGGTTGTCAGAGAGTAAACACCTTCAGTTTGCTCTTCAGACGGGGTTTGGGTGGATGGGTTCTGCTGTTGATGTTGTTGTGTTTTTGCTGTTTTTGCTGTTTCACTTTGTTTTAGCCAGTCACTGATATGAGTTCATGAAAAAGAAGAAGAAACATTCACTAGACAGGAAAAGAGAAAACCTTCCCTCATCTACCTGTTTTAGAAGAGAATTCTGTCCCATTTATGTTGAACCTCAGAGATTCCCCTCTCTTTGTCAGAGCAAAACCTGTTTCCCTTAGAACGGAGATTTCAGAAACATTTTGTGACTGTTCCTTCAGCCAGGACAAACTGAGATTTCAGAAACATTTTGTGACTGTTCCATCAGCCAGGACAAACTGAACACAGATCCTCTGCTCATGTAGCTGCTCTAACATTGCTTAAAAAAAATCACTCCTTCACACTGTAGATGAGGCTTTCCACTGGCCAGGCTCCGTTTTGAATCAATTTCCCAAACCTATTTTGAATTTGCTGCTGCATTCAGAATGAAGAAAATGACAGGTTCCGAACCTGAACCTGAAATAAATTCTGGGGGTCACAAAAAAAAGAGAGGTTGTGGGTCGCTTCTGATTTGTGGGATCAGGGTTTGATTCTCGTTGAGTCTGTTTTGTTTATATTGCTGAATCAAAAAGATCACCTCATGGCTGCTCTTGTAGCCATGTTTGAACAGTGTCTTGTTTGTTGCTCCCCTTCGTTGTCTCCTGTTGTAAACAAGTGTCATGTTAGTAAACTGCAGAAAGCAGCGCTTGCGTCTGCACGTGGAGAAATGAAGATGATCGTAGCCACGATCAATCTTAATGCTGTGAGCCAAGTACGACGGATGATACCAAGAGTTAGGGTGCACTCACATGAGGGCCTGTTGCTGTGTTCTGCGTTGAGGCGTGAATGCCACATGAGGGCCTGTTGCTGTGTTCTGCGCTGAGGCGTCTGTGTGATATGCATGAAAGGTGTGTGTTTTGAGTAGTAAACACAGAGACAGGTAGAGGGAAACACACACACAGCTGCAACAACTCCCTTGTGAACTATTTTCAAATACTGAGTCCTTGCCAAAGCCTTGCATTATTGACTGTGCACAGCGGCCATTCGCAAACTTCTTTGGAGGCAACAGGAGCTGAACTTACCTAGCTTGTGCAAATGCGTGGCGCACCACTGCCACCATGTCGTAGCAGGGAGGTTCTCTACGCCCAGGTGTGGAGCGGTTGCACTCACACTAGCCCTAGAACTTCGACTGTTGGGTGTTTTGCAGTCCGCCAGTCGCACTGGAACGTAACTCTGGCTGTGACTTCATCTGAGTTATTTTCCAGTGACTGGACTTTGGCTTTGGAGTGCAGGGAAAAGGCAGTCTTGTGTATCAGCAAATTAAAACGACTGCACTGTGTTTTCCAGATATTTGAAAATAGTGTGAAAAAATACAGAGCCAGACGTTGACTGTTGTTCAGCAGCTGCATGAATCATTCAACATAAGACCTCACTCTGTTACATTTCTCAAATGTATCCATCACTTTGGTCAAAGTGTTTCTGTGCCAGCGGTAAAACAGGATTGAGTGTATTTCATTAAGATACTTAAAAAGTAATATCATAAATTGCATTGGGCCAGGAGCTTTTTCATTGATGACTGTGAGAATGATGGTGTGAGGCGGTAGAAGAACTGAAAGGGAAAAAGCTCCAGATCTAATTGAAATAAGTTGTGAATCGGTGTCAAAAAGCAAACAATAAATCTTCCAGCGTTACCTATCGGACTGTTTCTTTCAAACGTCTTCGTGCTCCCACTTTCACTTACTGTGATTAGAATGAATTAGGGAATTGCACAGAGCTGTAGAGCTCTGCCTGGACGTGTTCCATGACCTGTGTTTAAGAAATAAAATCAATGCGATGACTTCTTTATTCATTGGTCTTCTACCTGTTATTGGGGGAGTCATGGTTCCACCTGTGACGGTTCACCCATGACAATCTACTGAGATTTCCTGTATCAACATGTATTGGTGACCGCCCGTCACCAGCGCTGAGCCTTGATGACAAACTCAATCGTCACAGGTCTGTGCGGTCAACATGGAATCTGATCTTCAGAGGTGCACAACAGGGCTTGACCCTGACAAAAGCCATGCCATCAGCTTGTTTTGTAACTAAGAACAGTAACGTGAGAGGCACACAACAGCAATGTACCAAACTGAGCCCTTGACCCAGGACAAAAACAGACGGGCTTTGAACACAGGGACGACTGTAATAAACGAGGGCATTGAAACACGCTGCATTTCTGCACCTTTTATTTCACTTTATACTCAGTTTTATTGTCGGAACTTTGTTGGAAGGTCACAGGGGACGGTGGCGCAAAATCCCATCAGGAAAATGACAGGATCCACTTTGAACCTTGTAACTCAAAGGTCACCAAGGACGGTGGCGCAAAATCCCATCAGGAAAATGACAGGATCCACTTTGAACCTTTGAACCTATCTTTGTCCACAGACACCTTGGGGGCACGACATTTGATGTTTATTTCTGTAATCTAGTCGCTGGCCGAATTACATGGTTTAGCAGGCTGTATTTGACCCACGGGCCACAAGTTGATGATCCCTGTTCTAACTGTTTTAAGGACAATATATTGGGGAAAATGCTCTTTCATTAGCCTGAACATCTGTGACAGAATTTGAATGCAAAACTCTTTACACAGAGGCCAAAGTAAAACATGGTAATCTGAGTATCCTGAGTAATCTCAAACATGGTAATCTGAGTATCCTGAGTATCCTGAGTAATCTGAGTACTGATACTTCAAACTATTGAAGTATTCAGAAACTGAGTTAAGCTTAGTAAAGGTTAAATATTTGCAGAGAAATCTTTTGAGAGAGAAAAGTAAACAATAATATATCACTGACACAGCCGAAAGAATTTGATTTATTTGGAGTAGAATTGATGCTAGTGACAACGACAATACTGTCTCACACACACACACACACACCCAGAGACACATCACGCACACAATCTTTAAAAATCCTCACTATGCTGGGTTGGGTGGATGTGATTCCAGGTCCTGATTATGAACTGGTGATAGTGAACAGACTGATTACAGTACCGTTCTGCTGGCGTCACAGCGTCTCCTTCAACCTGACAAATCACACGTTTTCATGTCAGTTTCCCCATGTCTTAGACAGGGTTTTATTGACAGGTAATATCTTTGTGATGATGCCATCCTTCAGATGGTGCAGCTGTTGTCATATTCCATTAAGGATCCAGTCAGTAATGACTCTGTGTTCGTGCAAAGAAGAGCGAACCGGAGACACGGAGGAAACAAGAAGAAAGGATCAGAAATCTGAGAGCTAACCAGCTTCCAAATATAAGATTTGGAAATGAACATCTATTTATAGTGAGCAGAAGTGAAAATAAATACCTGCGCTTAAAATGCACACAGTGTCATTGCATATCACTGCAGCATCAATGAATCCAAACGATTACTACCTGGACATTAAACGTGGCCCTGCACCCCACTTTTACCCTCACCGTGAGGCTGTTAATGTAACTAAAAAGTTGAGTGCACCCTTTTACCCTCACCGTGAGGCTGTTAATGCAACTAAAAAGTTGAGTGCACCCTGGAACTGTTCTTCTTCTGTGTTAGTGGCTTGTGAATTTTATTATATAACGTTCAGAAATCCCATTATTAGAGCAGACTTTACTGGAGCCGACTCCACTCCCTCAGAGTCCCTCAGAGTTTTCTAAAGTGCTGCTGTGATGTGAATGTAAATGACAGGCAGTGGAGCAGCGTGTCTTTGTGAAAACCAACATTGAAGGAGGATTATTTACATTTTGTTTGGGCATCTGTGCTCCTCACAGAGAAATTTAAACTTGCAACTTCCAGGTAATAAAGATAAAAATAAATAAAACTCCTTTTCTCCGTGCTGGAAATGGTGTGAGACCTATCTTGTTAAGCCTTGAAGGGAGAACTAAAGTGGATGATTTATATTCTTCATTCACGTAGGTCAGCAGCCACAGACCCCCCTCTGCACCACTGAATTCCCACTCTTCAATTTGGCAGCGTGATATCTGTGACCCTGACCCTCACAAATCTCAGCTTGTCTCTTTTTGGCTGCCTGCTATTGATTAAGAGTTCCTGCTCAGATTGAGGACACAGCTGTCTCCTCCATTCCCCGCTTTCGTCCTGCTGACCTCCCTCTAAAACCTCCCACACAGAAGCATAAGCAGGGACGGGGTGCTCTGACTACAGGTAAAGGTCACCGCAGCTGACCTCTGGACACTGGCTCCAATATCCTTAGCCAGAAATACAGAAAACCACTGATCACTCTTGACAAAGATTAGGTTTCTTGGATTATTGAACACCACCTCCATGACAGAACTTTATTATACAATGGTTGTACTTTTCATGGTATATGGTATATCTGGAGGTACATTAACAATTCACACACAATCTATTTCCTTCATCAAATAAATACAAGAAATATAGCCGCAGAAAAGTACAACTTCTAAGACCAATCGGGGAAAGGGTGTTTTCTTTGAAGAATTCCATCTTTGTAGAATTCTCAAATGTCTTTTGCACCAGGTTCCGACCTGCTTTTCTGACTCGTCTATCATTGAAATCCAGTTCCTTTCAAATGTTCCTTTGAGTTTTAGTCAAATAAAAAAAACTCTGACGGAACCAAATGAAAAAGTTGTTGTGGTCAGAAATAAAATGCAGAAGAGAGACAAAGTTCAGCCTTGTCAAAGCTGCGGAGACACCTGGGAGATTTGTCTCATCCTGGCTTAAAAACACAGAATAAAGCATGACGTCTGTCCTCAACCTTTTTAACTTACCCCACACTCCAGCTTTGCACCTACAAACTATGAAAAAAAAACTGCAAAAGTAATTTTTTTTTCAACATAAAAAATTGTACTTTTTATGTGTACGATCAGGTTAACAACACAGTACAGTTACTGCACTGGCGCCCCCTCCAGGAGAGCCGTTCCTCACACTTTGTTACAATAGGTCTGATGGATTGTTGTGTCAGATGAGCCAGTGTTTCCTGGTTGACTTGAACAACTGCAGATGATGAGGGAATCAAATTGATCAAAGTGGCTTCACTTTGATCAATTTGTGAAGCCACACATTGGCTTCACAAATTGAAGCCAATTTTCACTCCACTAAAATAGTTGAAATACTAAAGATGGAGCTTGGCCTAATTTAAGTTTGAAAAGCATTACTCTGCAACTGAGTAACTTTAGAGTTTTCATGATGACGACATTAACACTTGTGGAAAAACAAGCCTTTAAGGCACATCGTTAAAGCGTTCGCAGAGTTGACTTCTTTCTAGATGAAATGTGTCTAATGTGTTCTCGCCACCATCTGATACTGCACCACTTCAAACATGATTTTAATGTGCAGTTGTGTTGCACTGAAAGGATGTTTTTTCAGTTTTATTGAGCAAATTATTTCCTGAAGGTAACGGAGACTTTATCAGTTTCTCAACAGCGTCCCAGACATTACATGGATGGTAACAAAGGGAACCAGAAAGTGAGGAAAATATAAGATAAGGAGCATGTAGGAGAGCAGACACTGCTGCCCCCGTACACCCCCCTCCCTCCTGCACCTCCTCCTGAGTTTTATTTTATCTGTACAGCACGACTGTGGTGAATAAACAGGATCTTTTTTTATTTTTTTTCATATTCTGCTTTGATTTCTCGTGGTTGCTTCAAAGACAACAGCAGGCTGTGCAGCCGGGGGCCTGTAATAAAAATGACACTGTCTCATCAACCAAATGCATCCAGAAGTGAGGAGGAGGAAACGTGCCGAACCTCGGAGGAATGTTTTCAGCGTCTTGTGGAGCCACAAGTCACAAAGAGACTCAACAAAGTGGAAGTCTAATAATACACCCTGATATCTGCTGATCTACCTACTGAAGTGGCACTTCAGTGTGTAGACATAGTTTATATAACTATATACCAATTCATGTTGGAACACCATTTATATATATCATATAATGTGCTGAATTTAAATGCTATAATAATGATATGACGTCTTCTATAGCACTTTTCTGCAGAATTTCCGTCCATGCAGTTGACACCACATTAACATTTGTGTCCAAGGGCAAAAATTCAATTTAGTGTCTGTTGAAAAAATGTATATTAACTGCAGTCATGGCAGTTTTCAACTATATGTACATTTACGCACTGGTGTTGGACCACATTATATAAACAGTCTGTATTTTCCAGAGTAATACCATTTTAATAAGATTTTTTTTTTCAACACATTAAAAAAAATCTTCAATCTGATAAAAGGAGAGCAGAGTTTTATGCAATTTAAAATTAACAGAAAAATAAATCAGAATAATAATTTTTTTCAACACCCGTCTGCTTTTACAGCTCGTGTTCTTCTGAAAATGATCAAAGTTCACGCTGGTTTCTCCACGGCAGTGTGTTTTCCTTCTGCTGAAAAAGCCATCTCTTCTAAACCACACACATGAGAGAAGAGGGAGACGGAGAAATGAGCCACAAATTTACAGCGTTTTCTAGTCATTAAAGGCTCACGTTGGTGGGAGACGTAGACAACATCTGTGTCTGTAATTACATTTAAAAAGTCAGTGTCAGTCGCGCAAATGTCTGTTTGCTCTGCAATATGGAAATGATTTTTGACTGCATTTCATTAATAAACCTCCAATCATGAACTGTAACAGATCTATTACATATACTTAAAGATAACTGTGTACTATGCTTTTTAAAAAAATCAAATACAGCAAAATAAACGCAGCTCAAGATGAGGAACACTGTTTCCGGCTGACGTCGACATCCCGTCCGTAGCAGCCTCACGTTCCAGTAAACGTGCAGTTGTTTTGTGTTTTTGCAGCTCAAGTGGTCGCTGGACAGCACCATGAAAAGATTTCCATGATGCAGCCGTCTCCTGTGTCCTCGTGGTCTCCAGGAAACAAACAAGTGCCTAATTATGTTTGGCTGATTAAATCATGTCTTGTCGTCTAACATTTATCTCATATCAGCCTGGGCATTTTTAATGAAATTAAACGGGGATGTTGGAGAGGACCTGTATGTTCCCTCTGGTTCACATCACACTCCTGTCTGACTGACCACTGTCCAGAGTATCCTAGGGCTGGGTCTCTTCCTGCTGCTTGACTTGTATAATGAGGTCTGCATGGTGTCCTGTCTGGTTTATTGTCCTTTTTGTTTTTCCTGTCTGGCTTTTGGTGTGAAATGATAACAAAACAAACAGGCAGATGGTTCAACAAATTGGTTTTGTTGTATCATGTATAAAGGAAATGATATTTTTGGATTATTACTTTTGCAAAATGGCATTTGTAATAACAGTTGTAAAACAATTGTTTCAAACGCCAAAGAAATATTGTGATTTTTTTTTTCTTTTTTAATTTAGCAAGATTAATTTTAATCCATTGGCAAACACCAGCAGCCACTGAAATGATCCTCTTGTTGATTTAGTGCCTGGCAGAAACAGGAGGAACCGTCAGTCTCTTAAGCTTGTTGAACGTCACATGCACTTGTGTGTACAGCAGAAACGTGGGCTGGCATTAAAATCATTGACAAAATTGCATGATGCATTTCAAGGATTAAGAAAGGAGTACACGAGTGTTGAACCTCTGTGTCAGTGGGAAATGTGACAAGAAGGATAAAAGCTGAAAATAATTATTCATCAGATGAAGAACAGCCATTACCTCTATCTCTGAAGAACATTGAAAACTAGAGATATTTCTGGGGTCTCTGCTCTAGTGTTCTGGAAATAAACTTGGTGACATTTTGATTGTCTAAAGCAAAGTTGTCAAACTCAGGCCCGCGGGCCAAATCTGGCTCTGGCTGTAATTATATTTGGCCTGCAAGATCATATTAAATGTGTATTAGAGCTGGCCCACCAGTATATAGCCGCTGTACACTGGTGCACATCTAGTAGTGGAGTGATTCCCAAACCATGTGAGGTGCCAGGACATCAGGTTTACTGAGGAAAAAGATCCAATTTCACCTCCATGGTCGGAGAGCTTTATTTAATTTACTGCAAATAATTTGTACCTAGTTGTCAATGCGGCAGTGACGTCCAGAAAAAATACATTTTGTTCCACTAGGTGGGAGCATACAACTTTAAAAAGTAAATAAATTAAAGGAGATGGTGAGCTGTTGAAGATCATGTGTGTCTTCCTTCAATTCCTGCAAGCATTATCAGTGTTGTGTTCAACTAAACAGGCCCAGGTTTCACACTGACTAAGACAGTTGATAATAAATTAAACCTAAGAGATCATTATTTCATTACATGTACGTTCTATGACATGTTCGTTTGGTGGTGCGTCGGTAATTTCATGTTAGTGTGTCTTTGTTGACGCAGGTCATCTGATGTCACACTGCTGTGTCTCCGACCTCAGAAAAAAGAATTTGTCAGTGTTATAGAATATCGACAGGAGGTTTTCACACATCAGTTCCTGTGACAGATTTATTTATTGTCCCAAACAATTGGACAGCTTATAGATTTAAAAGTTCCAAGTTATCACAAATGCTTGCCTGTCACTCTCTAAGTCCTTAAATCTATTTCCTAAAAAGGCCAACATGGGTAATATGGCAGAGAGCAGTGGTTTCTGAGCACCGAGAAAAGCCTCGACAGCATTTGGGTCCCTGAGTGGATTAGTGCAGTTTATCAGCAGCACCACACTGTGCTACTCATTGCTTCCACTCTGCCGGGGATAAGTGACTGCAGAGAGCACAGGATTCTTGGCCTTAGTCAATAACAGCCCTGAGGCTGCACACGCCACAGGTCATTGAGAAAACGCTGAAACGTGCACTTTGTTGATACAGTCGCACTCTAGACCACTGGATGGTTTTTTTTCTTATTTTGCAGCTTCACTCTGTGCATTTGTAGTATTCATAGTTTTATAAATGACAGTATTCCATAGAAATGTCAATAAACCCCACCACAAACTTATTTGTTGGCTGCAATTTAGTTAACAAACAGGAGATGGCGTAGAGAGTTCTTTTGTTAGTATAAATTAAAAAATGATATTTTACAGTATTTCACTCTTTGTGATGAATATAAAAGTGTGTCTCGGCCCAGACTGGACTGGTTTCCCATGGTGCTTGTTGGTATCGGTCTCTCACTGAGCAGATTTCTGTGCTGGAATAGATTAGTGTCCTGCACAGCTTGGCAGACTTCCTCCTGTCAGATACTGAGTCCAGCGTCAGCCCAACAACATCAACAGTTTAGTTTGTTCAGTCTGTTGGCATCCGCCGCTTCTCCAGCATGCAACAGTGATTGTACTTTTTTTATTTTATTTTATTTTTTTACACACAGTCCTGTCAAACAAGTGGCTTCATTTCAGTTTCCATGCCATGCAACATGCAGGTCAAGGTTCCTGCTGTCAGTTCTGTTTACCATGGGTGAGAAAAGCAGCCTCCATATGGTGCCTTCAGGTCCTTCAGGGGGGAAACAAAAACATCTGTTCAGGCTACATGCATGTGCAAACATGGCCGACAGCTTTGAACACACGTGTTTGGAAAAGACCATCAGGCCAAAAACATATGTTCCTCTGAAGACAGTTGAACAGTACTGTACATTTGTGTATTGTTCAACCCAAGGTGACCGTCAGAGCACAGATAAAACTGCATCTGTCGGTGGTTTCTCTAATGACTTCTGTTATTTGTTCCATTGTGTTTGGTGTAAAGTGTGACGCTGTTTTCTTGTGGCAGTGCAAATTACAGCCTCAAACCACAGCTTGGGTTTTTCACAGTAAATAGCTGTAAACTGGTTTAAAAAAGGAGGGGGAAAAAAAAAGAACCAGAGCCGTAAATATTGGCTGATAATGTGGAAAAAGTAGCTCCTGGTTTTGACTCAACCCTAACTTTAACTACTTTTTGTGGTTTTTCTAATGAGCATTTCATGATGCAGTGCATGTGAGTGCAGTATAAGAACCAGAGTCACTGCAGTCTGACTTCATTACTGCAGCAGGTATCCTCCCTGTCCTTAATGAAATCGTCGTGTCTGTCTTTGTTCATGTGTTTGGTAACTAAGGTTAACACAACAACAATGAGAAAACGACTTTAACGCTGTGAATTTTTTGGACCTGTTATGATTAGCTCGTAATTCTGAGCAGATTTAAAAATCAGAAAGAATCTCATGACACAGCGGTAATGTGACAATGAAGACGACGAGCCGTTAAACTGGTGCCACGTGTTCTTTGACATTCACTGTCCAACAGACCGAGGTGACTTAATCCTAAGTAATCGAGTCAACTCTGGACAATCACCTGATTAATCATAATAACATATTTAAAATATGTTTTTACGATGCTCTTGTGCAGTGTGTGTTTACTCTCTATTGCCACATAGGAATACAGTGGGTGACACTGTAGGGCAGAGGCAAGATCTGAAGGGTGCAATCTTGAAGTAGTGTGGAGCAGCTCAGCCTCTGGTGAAGAGGAACTAATATGACTGTTCCACTTGGTTTAGATTTTATTTCTAATTTACCTTTTTAATCAACGGGGTCAAGCTCTGCTACACACCAGACTTTTGTAACATGACCTTTTTTTTTCACAGCGAATCAAAAAATTAAATCAAACTACCATTTTATCAGAGTGCACTCTGGGTAGAAACCAAAAAACAAAAGAATCTGCATTTGATTATTAATCCCTGACTGCTGTGTGTGACCTGGGTTCACAGGCTTTAATCACACAGTCCTCTCACACACACAGTGCTTCAGTGGCCACTCTGTCTAATGTAAACACAGCAGATGTATATACAGCATGGCTATGAAGACATTTCCTCTCCGCCCCCCCACCGCAGCCCACAGATGTGAAGCAGATTACACCCCCCGCTCCCCAACCCCTTCTTTTTCCACTGCAAAGAAAGAAATCATTCAGTCACAGCCGCTCCCCCTCCCCTCCGTAGAGAGGGGCACACAGACGACCACTCCGCTCCAGCCAAACCTTAACTCACTGCACGGCTCTGCATTTTTTTCCCCTGACATGAAGAAGGGAACGGAGTATTTGTTCCCCGTGCTGGTGAAAGGTAGTGCTGTGCTCTTTAGAGTCAGTAGTAAAAGGTGGAGGAGTTTTAGCTGTGAACATTTCCTGGAGTGAAGGTAAGGCTGAGTTTTGGATGTGCAGCATGAAGAAAAGTCAAACTTCTGCTCTTAGAGAAAGAAAGATCTCATAGACTTAGTTGTTGTTTAAAAAGTTGTGTTCCTGATATTTGTGTTATTATAATAAGCCAGCGTGTCTCCTGGCTCTGTTGGTATCATTCTGTCATGCAAGTTTTGTTTTTTTTAATTATTTACCTTCACCTACGCACTGAAGCTGTGAGTCGTCTCGGTGCTAAGCTGTTTTAGTGGCAGCAACATGTCACGTCACCTTAAAAGAGTGTTGAGACACCTGTGAAAACACACCTGTCCGAGGTCTGACAGAAGGAGGCGCCAGGCTGAGCCTCAGCCACGCTGCACAAACAAACGGCGCTCAGCTGTCAGTCTGGTTCACGTAGACCTGGATGTCACCTCGTTATTAGGAAAAAAAGTTGTTTATTTTGCAGCAAATCATGAAAAAGGAAATGTATTTCCAGTGTTTGTAATTATTGGGAATAATTTATATTTAAATTTATAAATGATCTACAGAAAATGGATTAGTGATGGTTATGACCAGTTCCATCACTGGGTCTACACTCAACTGTGTCTGAAAATAGCTTCAATGTTTTTTCCATCAGACCATTACCAGAGAATTAATTTGAGCTGAAGTAAAACAATGAAACAATCATTCAGAGCATATTTGTTTGTCTTTACTAAAACAACTCCATCCATCCATAATCCCTTTTTTTTTTAAAGATTACCGACAAATTGTGTTGCTGCTTTTGTCCTTTTCTTTCGGAGCGGAATGTGTTGTTATCTCATGCTCATAAAAACCACTTTATGATGACTTGAGCCGTCAGAGTGAAGTCATCAAAGGTCACCGCAGACCACCGAGCGTCGAACACAAACAACAGTTAAACTGAACCAGAACCGTGAGACGTCACAGTGAAAACTGTACAGACATTTGCAGCAGACAAAGGAGCGTGCTCCTGCCAACACGCAGAGGAGGACGACGTCGGCAGTGACTCTAATGTCACTGAATGTCCTCTGATATGTGACTACAGCCATGATAATTGAACACAGACACAGTAACGATGTCTTTCAGGTCGGATCACGTCCCTGTTTGACTGAATCCTGTCACTGGACAGGAAGTGTCTGTTTCAGATTCAGTCAAAGGCCGAACAGATGCAGTTTAACACATGATGGCAGGACTTGATGATACTGTAGATGATACATTATATAGAGTTCATTTTCAGCTGATGTAAACTGTGATGTTGCAAATTTTAAAAAAAGAAAAGAAATAAGTATTGGAAGTTTAAAAAGAAAACCTCTTCTGCCCTAAGTCTTAAACTTTGGTTTTGGATCCATTCCTAGGTTTGCAGTGCACACTGAAACAGGCCCACAGTTTGAGCCACACTACAACTCATCCTTAAACACAGTTTTAGTTTCCAACCATTGCTGGGAAATCGCTGCGTTTTGAAAATGAACTCGACCAAATACGGTCGGTGCGACTGAACCAAGCCGATGTTTCAAAGGCGTTGAGGTGAAGCCAAAACAGTTTCTGCGGCTGCTGTGGAAGTAAACTGTGGCCAAAACCAAAAGTGCTCTGTCAGCAGAAAGAAGATCTGCTGCACCTCCACCTCACAGGCCCCAGGTTTCACTTTCTAATATATTTCAAGATGCTGAGGCCAGACGTGTGAATAGGAACAGGCTGCAGGACTGAGAAAAAAAAAATCTGGTTTCTGGCTTCACCCTACAACTCAAACACAGGGAGAGAAAACAAGTCTTAGTTGAAGTAACGCCACAGAGTTTGAGTCATGTTTATCGAGGTGAATAAATGTTATGAAAAACTGTTATTTCTCACCCCAAAAAAGCAACATGTGCACTAATAAAAAAAAAAAAAAGTCTTCTCAACTTTTACAACCTGAGTGTGACACAACTCATGCCTCCGCTAAGCCATGACTCAGCCACAGAGCGTGACGCACACTCAGATATATAACCACAACTCAAGGAGCACACAATATTTTTCCCTTCGGGCCTATAAAACAATGGAAGAGTCTGAATGAATGTGGAAAAGTCCCGTGTTCCCTATTATAAACCACAGTGAGAGATAACGGCGCTGGTCTTTAAATGAAAGCCTTCGGTGATGAGAACGATTAGAGGAAATTTAAATAACCCCGCACTGACATTTAAATACCACAGGATTCTGTTGAACCACATCGTGAAAACCATCTGTCACCTTTGAGGTGATGATGCAATCTCTCTCTCTCTGACACTGCAAAGTTATATTTTAAATTAAATCAAATATATGTTTGTAGACGTGTCAGGAATAATCAGAAAAAGGGTTGTGAAGAATAGTGTCAAGATATTTCAGCAAACCCCTAAAACCTCTGAACTGCACCCCAAAAATATCCAGTACTTTGGAATGGTGATTAAACAAAAATGAAAAAAAAAACAAAAGTTGCACTGCAGAAAAATAGTAAAAAAGTTTGTGAACCACAGAGTTAAGCCGTTCCACAAAGTTGTTAATTTTATAGGATGTGTCCTATAAAAGTTTATAGATGTAATTTCCTCTCACCTGCAGGTCACCATGTGGTGCTGTTGGACGCCCTTAATCTTAGCCTTGACACCCATGCTCTCCCTGATCCACTGCCAAAGTGGAGACGGAGACGGAGACTGGGGTTCGGGCTTTGACATCCACTCCTCCAACCACAGCGCCCAGGCGGTGGGCGACGAGCCTGTGAGGATGAAAAACAGCCAGGAATGGGAAACATCAAGTGTTTTTTCCCCGTTTTAGCCGTGCCCCCCATGCTCCCCCTGATCCCCTGCCAAAGTGGAGACGGAGACTGGGGTTCGGGCTTTGACATCCACTCCTCCAACCACAGCGCCCAGGCGGTGGGCGACGAGCCTGTGAGGATGAAAAACAGCCAGGAATGGGAAACATCAAGTGTTTTTTCCCCGTTGGTCTTGAATATGCTGCACCCTGACCCCCAACCAGACAGATGCTCCGTCCACTTCACAACCGACAAGGTTTTATTGCGGATGCTGAAAGCCCAAAAGGAAGAACTGGCCTATTTGCAGGCCGTTCAGCGGGGGAACCAAGCGGTGGTGGAGAACTTGGTGCAGTTTTTGGGGTCAGAGGTGGGAGAGCAGAGTTACGAGGACGTGATCAGAGAGAACGTCATCGGCATCCGGGAGGAGCAGAAGAAGTGTCATGAGGTGGTGGGGAAAGCAGAGGAAGATCTGGAGAAGCAGTTGGAGGGGGATTCACTGAACTCACTTGTTGGGATGAATAAGTGAGTGTGTCTCTTCAGTCCATGACAGACCGCTGCCATTAAGAGAGCGTTTATCGGTAGAACATGACATACATGTGAGCAGACGCTTTTATCCAAAGCAACTAACAAGTGGGGGAGGTGTCGTCCCTCTGGGAATCGAACCCAGGAGCAAAGCAGGCGTGCTAATTTGCTACGCTAGTCAGTTTATTGACTGGGACAACAGGGGAAAATCAATCAGTAATATTTGGTTGACCAGAGCAGTTCATGGTCAGCACCTCTAACCCACAGACAATCAGGGAGCGTCAGTCAATAACTGCTAAAGCTGATTAGTTGCCAATCAGCTGCTGATTACTGTCACTAAAAACAAGGCATTATGGGGTTTTGACCAAAGTAGACAAAGACACAAAGCCGTTTTTTTAACACCAGGAATACACCCTGGTATCTTTTATAAATTTTACTTTTAACCAGAAATGTGTTGTTACATGTAAAATCACACAGTAACCCTCTCAGTGTGTGACCTGACCTCAGACAGATGGCTGACATTTTGGGGACATGGCCACACTACTCAGACCTGTTTGAAAACATGGCTGTATTAGCATGGTTCACTAAAATTCTGCAGTACATTCCCCCTAATTTGAACACTGTGTACTCACCCTGACCCAGGGGTCGCTTGACCTCTATAGTCACTGTATTTTATCAGTGGAGGGGTCTGTATCCATAGGTCAGTAGGGGAGAGAGGATGGACGCTCCATCAGGGCTGGAATGAATCAGAGAAAACACTAAAGAGAACCAGGATGTATCTGTTGACCCACACTTTGATACATTAGCGAAAAATGACTACAATTTGGTCAAAACATGATGTAAATTATTCAAAAGCAGCAAAAAAAATTGTATATTAAACATTTAAACCAGTCAGTTGCTAAAAGTGCAATAATATTTTAACTAATTCCTTGCTGAGCCACTTAAAATGTTTGACTTTGCAAAAACTGTTTGGTAAAACTGTCATTTCCTGTTCCCTCCCTCGGTCTTCCTGTCCGTCCGACCTTTACTTCCTGGGGCAGAATCAAGGAAGAGTCCTCTGCTTTTGATGAAATGCTCGGAGCTGCTGCCGACATTGCCACCAGACTGGAGAGGTCGTCGAAGTCCCTGCAGGACTCCTTCACCAAGCAGCTGAGAGACATTGTGAAAATCAAAATCCTACGCTAGACATGGGTCAAAAAGTTTGACCTTCATTTCAGCCGCTTAACCAAAGGAAGCCAAACATGTAGTAAAACATGTAAATAGGTGTGTATACTGTACAGGCGTGTCAGAGTCAACATCCCATCTACTGCAAAAGTGTAGAGTCAACATCCCATCTACTGCAAAAGTGAAGTCAAATGTATTTGGAAGTCTGTGGACTGGTCTGTGAGGTCAAACATGAACACAGTCTGTGGTGCAGCTTTGAGCCAAGTCCGTATCGGCCTTCAGAGACCTGAACGACTGTGTAATAATGAGTCTGTTAGTCTTCTCCAGAGGAAACTGTGGACCAGCCATCTGTTCCAAGGGCAAGGACCGAGGCTGTCGCAAACTTAAGACGACTTTTGTCCTATTACGGAGAAAAGAGTCCAAATATCCTTTAGGTGGGGATAAGGAGCCGGAGAGTGCATAAATGAATCATTCCTGTCATTAGGAGGAATTATCCCGAAGCCTGAATATGGATAACCTCTGTTTCTTTCTTCAAGGTCATGTGAGCTTTTCACTGTGAAAGTAGTTCTGTACTCAGTGCCATAAATCATTGCACTTCTTTCTTTGGGCCGGCAATAAATCATGAAAGGAATGCTATATGCTGTATTATTGAAGAAATGTGCTCCAAACATTAAAATAAAATTAGAATTCATGTCTTTAATGCACAGAAATATACTCCTGGTGTCTTCTTGGAAAGTGAAAAACTTTTCTGAGTCTTTTACTCTTATTTTGAAGAAAAAAAAACTTCTGAAAACACTTTAATAAACATTCTGTCTGTTAACTAAGGTTCAGCTGCAGCTGGTACAACCACTGGAACTGCACGAACGTTACTGATCAAAGTCACAGATATTATCAGCATCGATGTAACCAGTGAGATAAATATACAATATGGAAACCTGTGCAGGATAACAATCCTACAGGAAATCAGAATCTGACTGATTGATTCACTGTTAGGATCAAAGTGTATTTACCTGTAGTGTGGAGTGTGTATGTAGGCTCCTATCATACCAATCAAAAAGGCATCACTCCTACAGTAGTCACATGACACACACATCTACAGAATATCTGTCATATCAACAGTGCTGATTAATCAAGATTGGTTGTTTTATTTTTTATATTTTTTGGTCTGATTCTATGTTATTCATGTTCTTCCTTAACCTCACCTGGTTGAACATGAGAAACATTCTTTAAGAAGTGTGTATCTGGGTGTAAATAGATGTGTGTGTCAGGGTGCTCTGCACACACACAGACACACAGAGAGAGAAGGGCAGGGGCAGGAGGAGGGACATTTGTGGAGAGGGAAGACGGGAATCACTCAGATGGAGCTCCTCTTCTCGGAGTAGAAGTCGCTTCTACTGCAGACAGACCAGAGACCAGACTGGCCGTTACTGATGAAACTTCTCAAATTTTCCACTTTTAAGAAGTGCTGCATTTGGGACCAAAATCCATCCCGACTTTTTGGGCTCTTTTATTTCGTGAATATTAACGAAGTGTTGTTTGAGGCTTGGCTTCCGTCACTTGCCTTCTCTGGACCGTTTCAGCACCGGCTGAAGGACAGCGACTTTCCTCTCCGGCTCTGTGCGCTGAAACCAGGGAGGGAGCCGCTCCTCGACCCCTGCTCCTCCTGTGGGCACCGGGCTCAGGGTGAACTGTTTGACACCTCCGTCCATGCTGGGCTTTGAGGAAGTTTCTCTGCGCACTCCTCCTGATCGAACATTCGTATCTCAAACACCAGTTTTCTGTGGGGAGCAGCAGTGGTGCTGAAGTTTAGCGGACATGCCTCCCGGTGGTGAAGATGTCAGATTTTCCGCCGACTTTAACGTGTCCACGAGGTAACGCTGTTTTGACAGCGGACGGGAAAAGATCCGGGGTCTGCAGGGGAGGTTGTTCTGCGTGTTTCTGTCGCCACAGGAGGTGAACATGGGAAACAACCACCTGTTCTCCGTAAGGACGGCTGTGCTGTGGTCACTGCTGCTGCTGCTGCTTTGTCCTCAGGCAGGTGAGGAGTTTCCTCCTGATCTTTAAACGTCTCTCATCTTAAATACATTCAAACCAAGTGCTCAAATCGAGCATTGATTAATCCTGAAGATAATCTAAACATGATTTCTGAATCAGATGTTTTGATAGGAGTCATGAACAAATGACCATCAGCAACATGAAAAACAGGGAATAATAGTTGTTTCTTTTAACCTCATAGTTTTAGGGAGGAAAATTGCAATATTTTGCAATGTTCGACCATCAGATAATAAACCCATGAAGTCAATTTTACATTTTACATTTGGAAAAATACTATATTTTTCCCCCGAACCTGAAATGTCCTTCACTCCCAACTACATTTACTGCATTAAGGAAGAATAAGGTTTTTATTTATTTCATTTTATTTGTGTGACACATTGTTGTGACCAGGCCTCTATATTAACTCAAAGTCCTTCATAGTCTGAGTGAAGTGTATTTTCCTCTGTCCTTGGACACATGTTCAGAAACTGTTTTACAAAAGCAGCATTTATTTTAAAAAAAGATGGTATTTTACCTTGACCAGTGTGTAAATGACTTCAGGTTCGGTTGTACAAACTGGCCTCAGTCACTCAGAGGTGGGAGATGAGGAGCTGTGCACCTCCTCATCCTCCGTATCTACACACCACAGCAGTTAACTGTGAACCCCTGCCAGTTCACTGTACTGTGTGTCTCACAATGGCACTGACACGTCCCAGCCTGTCCACCTGACACCTGCAGTTAGAGTCGACTCACACTTCACCTTATTTCATTTCTGTACCCTAATTTTTAATGTAAGAATGTGACAGCACAATTTTCCAAAAAAAAAAAAGAAAAATCTCTGGCCTGAGAAGCTGCTGACTCGCTACACTCCAAACTGGTCAGTGTTTTATACGCCCTCCTCGCCAAAGAGCTGGGCAGCGGTCCAGCCACTCATGGTGCGGCGTGGCGGATGTTGGAGCTGTCACTTCAAGTCTCTGCTCAAAAGAAGGCTTTGATGTACGACGCCCAGGGGCCGCTTCCAAGCAGCACATCTGGTCCCTCCCAGATGCTCAGACAGATTAACGTGCAGCACCTTGACTGTCAAGTGTGCAGATAAGAAGACTCCAGCGCCAGCTCCGGTTGCCAGAATGAAATTAGTTCATGATTGCTGGAAAGCAGCCCATGCAGGCCTCGGGCAAATGAACAGGATTCATCACATTTACCATATCTAATTTGAACCTCTCCTAAGAAAGAAAATGTTTGCTTCATATTTAAGGAATAACTTTGGAAAAAAAGTCAGACCGAGTGAATGTCACAGATCAGCATGTGTGGCTACTTGTGTGTGTCATCCTCCACTGAACTGTCCTGTTAGGGGCTCTGAGTACTTGTCGATACTGGAGTCAGACCTACGAGTCGCCCATTGACAGGTAATGATGTGGCCTTGGCTCAGTAACCGTGACAGCTGCTGCCACACGAAGGTGGGCCAGGTTCTTATAATAGGGGGCTTAATGGCGCACACATCATTGGGCCGCATTACACGCTGAACACACTGTAGGTCAGAGGGAGACGCGTTGATGCCCCGTTTGAACATCGATGACTCGACTCAAAAACTCCATCCTTTAAAGCTGATGTTACACCCCAAAAACTCCATCCTTTAAAGCTGATGTAACAACAGCTTTAAAGGCTGTGCCTTTAATGTGACTAAAAATTAGATAAAAAAAAGTCACACAGTTTGACATTTTTTAAGCTATATAAATGTTGAACATTATTTAGTGAGGAATTATTAGTAAATCTGCAAAAGTTTATTATGTAATCTATTTATTCACTATTGTCGGTGTTTATCACATAAATGTGTGTTTGGTGCAGTTTAAACAAACTCAACTTTATGTATAGACATTTGGCCATACTACACAAAAGTATAGTGTATTTTTGTTGTTGCCGTTATATCTGCAGGGAAGTGTGAAATGTTCTTCTATTTTGCAAGAACAACTACTTTAAAGAGACTGACACTGCAGTGTCTGTCACCTATATTGTTACAAATATTGTAAGTAAACAAAGCCTGGCAACTGGGTCGGAATTATATTGAATTTCTCTCATCCTTTGACTGTGTCTATAAAGTTGGTTAAAGCAGGACAGAGTGTCTGTTTATGAAAATGAACGTGAGGTGACTGGAGAAATAAAAGTCAGAGGGAGAGTGACGGTGGAGGAGATAACAGACGGGGTGGAGTGGACGGAGGTTATCTGGACCGGGTTTGTAGCAGAAAAAAGTGAAAAGCCTGGTCAGTGAAAGACCTGAGGCAAAGAAGGAGGAGAGAAATCTGAAGCTGTTGTCATTTAAATTGGGAGAGTTAGAGAGGGGAGGTTGATGGACGCCTGCTGTCCGCAGCACTTTTATAACATGTCCCAGTGTTAGGATGACTAGAACGACTGAGACTAAAGATGTAGCACAACATTAGCTCACAAAGGTCTTCTTCAGACCCGGAACTCTGGGTTAGGTAATTGATTTCTGCATCAGTTGGAACCGAGTGACAGCTCAACAATAAACACCCTCTATCAGGGAGAAATTAGCTCACCTTCACTTAACACCAGCAAGTAACCATGTGTGTAATCGGCTCTGACGACACTAATGAGAGCGGAGGCTGCTGTAATCCCCACAGGGACCAGATTCCCATCCATGTCCGTGTTGTCCATGATTCCCAGAGAAATGATTCCCAGTCTGAGCTGGTGCAGCCGTCTGACACGCAGGAAGTAAAAACTTAAGTAAAGTCAAATGTCAAGTGTTGGAAATAAACTCTGATGAAGGCAGGAGGTGCTGTTGAAATATTTACTTTTTTTTCCTCCGCCTCCATCTGCTCAGATATTGGAGTTAGAAAGACACAGAGAGTGAAGATTAAAAGATGAAATCAATACGATTTTACTGGAAAAATACTGGTTGTTTAAAGTACTAGAAGAATGTGTGTAATTCCAACATGTAATTACCGAGGACACAACATCCTATCTGTATCTGATGTACTGCTGTCAGTGTACTGCTCCACTGTTCTAACTACAAACTGAAATAAAAACAGATTGGACTGGAGATATGATGTTACATGTCATTAAATATATCAAAAATGATTGGTCCACAGTTTTCTGTCATGACAAGACACACTCTCATGCTGAGGACAAACTCTTCAAGACGCTGTTTGCCGGCTACAACAAATGGTCCAGACCAGTGCCAAACATCTCTGACGTGGTCATCGTCAAGTTTGGACTGTCCATAGCTCAGCTCATAGACGTGGTGAGTTTGGAGGGACAACTGGTCAGGAATATTTTAAATATCAAAAGCAAAAAAAAAAGAAAAACAACTACATGCAAGAGGTCAAATCAGAAGAATCACCTGTTGCAGTACAGCTGCACAGTAGTGACAGTAAATTCAAGTTTCCTTTTTATTTGAAGTTGTATTTGAAATTTTAACAGACTTTTATTTTGAAACTCTTCTTCTTTTTATCTTAGTGTGATAAACCATTATGCAATCAACTAGAAGGCTGAAGATTTGAAAAATCTACCAAAAGCTCTGGAACATTCCAGGGCCTTTAAGTTACTTACATAAAGGCATATTTAGGCTACTTTGACAAGTCTCCATAAACCCTCTCACACACTGTATACTTTCCTGCGCTGACCTCTGACCCCAGATTGTGTCTGTGTCTTATTAGGATGAGAAGAACCAGATGATGACGACTAATGTGTGGCTGAAACAGGTTAGAAAAATAAAACAGACCAACCCTCCCCCTCCTCCCCCTCGTCCCCCTCCTCACCAAGGCCACATCCTCACTGTGTTGTTTTCCACTCACAGGAGTGGAACGATTACAAGCTCCGCTGGAGACCGTCAGACTACGACAATGTGACGTCCATACGGGTCCCATCAGAACTCATATGGGTTCCAGACATCGTCCTCTACAACAAGTAGGACTGATGTCACCAAACTGATGCTGTTTATCTAGCTGATCTAATCACTGCAGCTGTGAACTCCAACTCCAGGTCTTACAGTGCTTCATAATCAGAACTGTGGCAGTCATGGATCAGTGGGTAGATTACCAGAAGTCAGGGGTCCGTTTCTCTATATCACATAATGTAAAATTCAGTAACAATCTGTAAAGATTCCATTTGGTTATTTTTTTTCAAAAGCATCAAAATCTCAATGTTTAATGGGAATTTAATAAGCGCAGAAAATCTAACATTTTTCCCAATACTGGTCCATGAGAAGAGTAAAGAACAAGTCCTCTAGGAGAGAATGTGTTGTACAGCACTACCATCTAGTGGCTAAAATATACACAGAAATATTTCCTCTATATACGTACCTGCTATTTGGAATTTATGTGGGCTACGTTTTTTTCGTTATTTATAAGCGTTAATGCAACTGCATTGAATTATTGGAGCTAATAAAAATGAGTTTATACACACGAATAACTCTGGTTCAAAATCTACTGTGGTGTGAATTTCATCCCAGTCCTAATCACTTCATGGAGATGAAATCAGAAGGACTTATGCTGGAGTTCTGCTCTGTCAAACCTGTGAAATCACAATCTGGTGAGTCTGATAGAAGACCAAGCTGCTGTCACTAAAACTCCTGAAGGGAGGAAATATGACAGCAGGAGACCATTGTTATGGAGGGGAAGTCATAACATTGTTTTCAACTGCATGGGTTGTGAAAGGATCTTCTCACAGATGTGATAGTTTCTGCTTTAGTTCTCATGAGCTTCTGTGTCTCACCTTCCAGTGCTGATGGTGAGTTCGCAGTGACCCACATGACCAAAGCTCACCTGTTCTACACGGGCAAAATCCGCTGGGTTCCACCGGCCATTTACAAGAGCTCCTGCAGCATCGACGTCACCTTCTTCCCCTTCGATCAGCAGAACTGTAAAATGAAGTTTGGGTCTTGGACCTATGACAAAGCCAAAATTGATCTGGAGCGAATAGAAAACACCGTGGACCTGAATAACTACTGGGAAAGTGGGGAGTGGGCCATCATCAACGCTGTGGGGACGTACAATACCAAGAAATACGACTGCTGTCATGAGATCTACCCAGACATCACATACTACTTCATCATCCGGAGGCTTCCGCTGTTCTACACCATCAACCTCATCATCCCCTGTCTGCTGATCTCCTGCCTCACCGTCCTGGTCTTCTACCTTCCGTCTGACTGCGGTGAGAAGATCACCCTGTGCATCTCGGTGCTGCTGTCCCTCACTGTCTTCCTCCTCCTCATCACAGAGATCATCCCCTCCACCTCCTTGGTTATCCCCCTCATCGGCGAGTACCTCCTCTTCACCATGATCTTCGTCACCCTGTCCATCGTCATCACCGTCTTTGTGCTCAACGTCCATCACCGCTCGCCCAGCACTCACAAGATGCCCCGCTGGGTCCACTCTGTGTTTCTGGACCTGATCCCTCGCTGGCTGTTCATGCGGAGGCCTTCCCCGGACGTGCGGCGACGCAGACTGTTGCTGCTCCAGCAGGAGGCAGCAGCAGAGAGGCGTCAGGGCCGAATGGTGGGGTTCAAACCGGGCAACTGCATCAGCACCTCGGCTAACTGGCTCAGAGAAGGAACCACAGAGGGCTCGGAGAAAAGCTGTTACGAGGACTTGGAGCTGGGAACGCTCACATCCTATTTCTCTTTTCGTCCTCCTTCGCCCAGACCTCCTCGCTCAACACCGCCTCCTGGTCAACAGAACAGACAGGAAGCAGCTGGAGGGACTAACAGACAGTTGACCGGGACCAGAGTCAGTTCCACTC
>NW_007585121.1:108241-124477 GCF_000523025.1 Cynoglossus semilaevis | reverse complement strand
CAAGTGTCATTCAAGCTTTGGAAGGTGTGCACTACATTGCAGACCACCTGAGGGCTGAGGACGCTGACTTTAGTGTGAGTATGGATAGATGTTTGTCTCTTTAGAACCAGTCCAGTGAAACGTAGACATGACAGTCAAGTTAGCCTGTGATGCATCCAAGCTAGGAACTAGGAGGAGACATCAGTAATATGAGTGGGTAATGTTAATTGTCCAAAATGCAAAGCTGAAGTAGGAATGCCATTTAAGACCTTTGACCCAAAGCTTCTCTTTCTGTGTGTGTAAATAGAGCAAAAAGCGCTGATCACCAAAAACAACTCCAGTGTTTATTTACAGTTCCGTATCTTTCCTTCTTGTTCATGATGCACAGGTAAAAGAGGACTGGAAGTATGTTGCCATGGTGATTGATCGCATCTTCCTGTGGATGTTCATCATCGTGTGTCTGCTCGGGACCATCGGCCTCTTCCTGCCCCCGTGGCTCGCTGGCATGATCTAACTCCTGAAAGTATGAACAGTTGAAGTGTTCAACACACAGATGAATGAAGAAACCTGATCACCATCACACAAGAGGAAAACATTCAGTTAACATCAGCAAACATCTGGTATTAAGAATCTGGGTCGCAAACCTTTTGGTTTCCATTTTTCTAATTTATTTTTGGTTTTAGTCTCAGTGAAGTGCAGCTTCTCGCTGTTAGCTGTAAAACAAACAGGAAGCTAATGTCAGGCATGAGGAAAAAAATGGCTGCAAGTTTTTTTACTTACAGATGGTCCACTGCATTTGACCTATGCAGCAAATTCCACTGATTGTGTAAAGAATGTTTGTGGCACTTTTTCTCCAGGTCAAAGGTCACCGCAGTTAGCCGCTAATATACAGCAGCTAACGCCTTGATTTACTAGCATTTCTTGGTTTAATTGTAGAAATTAAATTAATTGTACATGTTTGATCTTAAATGTTTGAATAATTTTACTCCATAACTCGTCTTGGAACTAATATATAAAAAAGAAATGTATTTATTTTATGGAGCTTTGAGAAACAGCTTGATCTCTCTGGTGTTATATTTCCTTTGATTTAATGTACGTTGCCAAATTAAACTGAAGAACTGAAATCTGTTACATTTCCTGTCGTGACATTTGCTGTGGTGTAAACAAATGTAGATCCTTGGGCAGAATCACTTTCAAAATTTTATTCATGAATATTTCATAGTATTTAATAACTGATTTCCTTTTTTTACAACCATTCCAACGTGAGTACATTTGAAGATGTTTCATTTTATTCCTATTACAAAAAAAATCATTTATCTATATTTACAAGAACATGTGTGTGTGAGCAGAGAACCAATAACTCCAATGATTATAAAGAATCTATTCACCCCTTATTGTTTATGCCCTACCTGGGCATGAATATGCATCATTTTGTCCGAGAGGTGAACCGTGACAGGCGACATGGTTTCCGCAGGATCAATTTTAGTGATTATGTCTCCAAAAATTCAGTTGAGCGCAAATATTGCTTCTGACTGAACAATAACGAAATAGGTCAAACTGAAACACATCTTTTAAAGTCCACTAGGGGGCCACAGGTTTGGCTAAGTTGGCCCTGACTCTGGCTTGGTCCACAGCGTCCAACATGTTTTTGCTGTCCACGGCCAGTGTGTGTGCTGCAGCCAACAACTGCTTTTTACATTCCTCCTTCAGAGAGGTGATGGCGTTCTGCTGCGTCAGACGCATCTTACTGATCAGCTCTGCCATGTCGTTGTTCAGCAGCTTCTGGGTTCCCTCAATCTGTGGTTTACAGAAAACAATCAGTTTAGAGCCAATAGAATCCAGCTGTAAAGTTATCAGATCTAATCTGATCTGGAAGAATCTGAACCCTTTGGTAGTACGACGTGTATGGAATAAAGTTGAAGGAGAACAACAGTATATAAGATGACTCAGCGTACCTCAGTCCTGACAGACTCATGTAAAGTCGGCAGAATTTCGTCCACACTGTGAATCAGATCTCGTAAAGCCATGCCTACAGACTGAGAACAGAGAACAACGATGAGAACCAGTCAGTCCTGAGGAGTCAGGGGTCACAGTTCATACGTGTTAGAGTTCTCCTAATATGCTAAAGCTAATGCTAATTAGGTAAACGCTCCCAAAAGTACCTTCACAACAGTGATATATGCATCTGGCTGCATTCCAGTGATGTCATTCTTGAGCTGAACCACGACTTTGACAACGTCCATGACAGACTTGTACACTTTGTCATCAGAGCGGTCCAGTTCTGCTGTGGGTGCAGGCTTGAAAAAAAAATGAAAAAAAGTAATGGATATTTTAATGACTAAAACAGATAAGTCAGAGAAGATATTCCACCTCTGATTATATTACACATTGCCTATCGGTAACATCAAGCCTGTTATATATTTAGCTGGCGTTATCAGTGACTCATTATCACAGCCAGAATGAATTGATGTAATCACCTGCGCTGTGAGCCGTGGAGGCTTCATTGGTGGGGCTGTGAGGCAGAAAGATAAACGTTATAAGAGACACAGAGAAAAAGAATGACGCCAACAGGATTAGGAGACAGATGATAGCTTTTTAGAATCGATTAAATTGTGGTTTTATTTGTGGTTTCTCTGTGCACTTGCCATTCGGTAAAGCGTCTTCTGGAGACTAAAAAGAAAAAAAAAAGAAAAAAGATTAGAAAGACAAAGTGTATGAGAAGTTAGAAAATAACTTGTGGAAACACAGTCAGCTGCTCATGCTAAAGGTAAACAGGATCAGAACAAATCACCTACCACTGGGCTGGGGACACCTTCTGGTCCCATAGGGTCCTGCAAAAGAACAGGCAGATTCATTTTATAGCATATGGAGGTGGAGCCTCTCTTTGGAACTGTTATCAGAGGGACATTTAAAATAAGACTAGCGGGGCGTCGAGAACGTGCGACTTGGTTTCTATTGTTTAGCGTTGGATCGGTCAGCTCAGCCTCCAAGGCCACGTTGATTTCAGGAGCAGGGGGATAGAGAGAAAAAGAGATGGGATTGACAAACGTGAATGATGCTCTCTTTCCCACCAGGAGTTTCTCTTCCTTTTCCAGCCACATTCTATCTTCAGCCATCTCGGCTTTCTGCTGTCGGAGAGTGGCGTGCATGTTTTGGCGCTCCCGCTGCCACAGCCTTTGGGCATCCTCCCTGCTGTTTGGTTCCACACGAAAAAACTCGCCCTCCTACAGGGGGAGCACGAAAATGTGACAAGCATCTCTCTTTAATTCCTGCAAGTATACCAGCATTGTGTTCAACTAAACAGGCCCAAGTTGCACACTAAATAAGTAAAGAGAAACTCAAATGTAATGTTTACTCAATGTAAAATATGTGCCGTGGCTCACAAAATGTTGGGAATTACTATGCAATCTTACTACTGAAGTCCTTCTTACCCCCATACTGCGACGACGGGGAGATCTAACTGGTAAGGCCAGAGAGTTCCTGGAGTCCACGGGCGACTGATACTCACAGGGACTGGCCAAATCTGGTGAGCTGGCACATAAAGCCTCATTCAGCTGCAGACAGAAACAAATACACATTGATCACAAACTGAGCACCTGGAGAACACTGTCAAGTCCAGAGGATACTTTCAGTACCTGGATGTGCAGACCAATACTGAGTGTGTTCCCAAACCGTCCTGGTTTCATTCTCGTGGGCTACAGAAAAAAAGTAAGATTAAAAATGAAGGTTCAAATTTACATTTAATTTGATGTCATCTGTAGTTTGTAGCTAACACAGATCCATACTTTGGGAGGAGGTTCACTCAGGTTGACCTTGGGTTCAAAGTACTTAGTGGAGCGGACTCTGTCCCTCTCTCGCTCCACTTCCTGCTCCTTCTCCATCTTGTGGACATCACTGAAGGGACAAAATAAAATAAACATACGTGAATTCACCTCTAAGGACATAAACAAAGACGACTTCATCGTTCTGTTCATCCATTCACCAGATCTTGACCACCAGCTCTGTGAAACTGGGTCTCTCTCTGTGGTCGTAGGACCAGCAGCGGGTCATGAGTGAGTAGAGGGCAGGGGGGCAGTTTTCAGGTTTGGGCAGCCTGATGCCCTGCTCTAATTGGTTGATGACATCTCTGTTCTCCAGCCAGAAGAATGGCTGCTGGCCGCGACTCATAATCTCCCACACACAGACAGCTGAAAGACAGATTGTCATTTCTCTCTTTCTTTTCCTCCGTGTCTACTGTGTTTACAAGCTGCTGTGGTGGAGTGTGTTCCTCACCAAACATCCAAACGTCACTGGCTGTGGTGAAACGTCTGAAGTTAATGGACTCTGGAGCCATCCACTTGATGGGCAACCGAGTTATAGACGCTGCAAAAAAAAAACCAAAAACTTTAGAACATGGATTTACTGTCAAGTAACTCTTCATCCATTTGTAAGAGACTCCGATCCTACAGAGTTATTTCCTTGTTTTTTCTTTACCTTTGTAGTACTCCTCCTCTTCTATGTACCTTGACAAACCAAAGTCTCCCAGCTTCACACAGACCTGACTGGCAACCAGCACGTTCCTTACTGCAATGTCTCTGTGAATAATCATAAAAACACACAACGATGACACCTCCTGTACAAGTATCTACACTTCAACAGCACAACTTCATAATCTCCACCTGTGAACCAAATTGACTCCTTCGAGGTAGACCAGGGCTTTGCAGATCTGCAGGCTGAACAGGACCAGAGTGGTGTTTGTCAGCTTGTTCTGATTCTCCGTCAGGTAGTTTCCCAGCTGGGGTTAGAGACGTGAATTTAGTGGTTTTTATTTTTAAACACACTTGAACTCGATGTCCTCTAACACCGTAAAAGCATAAACCTACTTCTCAGAGAACTAAACTTTTACTAATGATGACACCACAGCTGTAACCAACCTCTCCGAACTGGTAAAGCTCCATGACTATCCAGACAGGATCCTCCTCGATGATGCCGATCAGTTTGACGATGTGAGGATGGTCCAGGTTCTTCATAATGACTGACAAAGGAACAGGAGTTTAACTTTTAATATGTCACTAAGATTCCAGTCAATCCTAGTTCTTGACTTTTTCTCCAGATCCTCATCACCTGCTTCACTCATGAACTTCTCCATCACATCAGGTGAACAGTCTTTGCAGGTTTTCACAGCCACATTGACCCTCTCACCATTCTGAGAAAAAAATAATAAGTTAACCTTTTTGTTAAAATAATTTATGACAATGCATATGGATTACCACATTATACACATATATTCGGTTCATATTTTGGTCCTAGAATGCTACTTCATTTTGATTGGTCGGGTGTACTTACAGATTTTTTGTAAACTCCATCGTAGACCTCCCCAAAAAAACCCTCACCAAGGGTGCGTCCAAGAACAATTTTATTTCGGTCGATTCCATACCTCACCACTACAAAAAGTAGTTTATGTCAATACAACAGTTTTGACTTTTCATGTTTATATTTCTGAAACTCTTGATAGAAACTGTGACAGACCTGATTTTGGCCTTTCGTCGATCTCACAGTAGATGTCTGACCCTGTGTGGATCCAAAGGAATACGTGCATTTGTTAAAAGATTCTGATTCAACTGTGAAGATTAGAGTTAATGTGTACTGCTTGGTACAATGGAGGCCATTTGGGGTAGAATAAAATGTTAGCTCACCCATGCTGTGTCTGATCGTGCTGTCTCGGCTGTTTGAGAAAATAAAAGAGCTTCAGTCATAAATTTGCACAGTGATTACACTGTGATTTAGTAAGACACTCCCTCCCATCAAAAACACATTTTTCAAACCCACTGAGCAGCCAAAGAGAACGAAAACTATTTTGACTTTGAGTAAAAATAATGGGCAGCCATTAAATCTGCAAAATTAACCAAATGTCACTCACACTGCAGGAATATCAGGCAGAGGGTTACGTGAAGAAATATCTAGAATGAAAATAAACAATGATTACAGACCGCCATCGATCTCTCACTCCCTCCATGACTATTGCAGTTTCCGGGTCATACGCACCTTTTTTATTTGACCGAAAGATAACGGACTCCTCAGTATCGTTCTCCAGGCGGCAGTAGCCATCGATGAGTTCCATCATGTTCTCGGCCATAGGTAACGTGGCCACGTTGATCGACAGATGCTTTCATGAGGATAAGGCAAAACAAAACAAAAAAGTTCCTTGTCAATGATTAACGCATGTGTTAATCAGTGTCTGATTTCTTTGTGGGGGCCCTCACCTGTCTGGCGCCCTCTATGTTGAGGTTGAGCAGAGCTTTGCCGTCGCTCTGGGATAAACATTGTACCGACTTGATCTGTTTGAAGTCGGCCAGAAACACGGCCTGGGGGGGGCAGAGGGACAGAGCACCTTAGACTGAGATGAGTGGGACTGACTCACACACAGTGACTAAGGCCACTGGATGTCTGCTGACAATGTAGTCAGACTCAGACTTTATGACTTCAGGAGACACAGGTGTGTTTTTGTTGATGTGTGTGTTAAGAGTCCAAAAAGTGTTCAAGAAATACCGCTGAATCCTTCTGTGTGCGCTGTCTGATGCCCCTCCCACCAATGACCAGCTCCACAGACAGACTCCAACCTTGCTGTTGAAAAAGGACAGCTGTGGTCAGTTATATAACTTCAGATAAAAATCATCACGTTTTTGTAGATAACAATTTTGTAGATATTTCGATGAAAATATGACGCTGACTCCTGTAGCTGCGTAAGGGAAGTGGTTATCAATTCTGAGTACAGTGCTTGTAATATATGAGTTTAAATATGCAGTTGTGAGTGTGTGTGTATTTGTGGAAGTGGTGATTTTGCAACAGCCTGGGTTCTATTTCACATACAGACAACATCAGTTTTACCATGAAGTGTCCTTACAATACAAAACTGATAAGATGATACAGATATGGGTCAAAGCAGCGGAAACATTTTAGATTATTGTCTTCCGTCTATGCCACAGTGAAGAAAAGAGAGAAGTAAAATGCACTTATTTATAATTTTATTTATCTTGTCCAGTGAATAGTACAGTCATAAATGTGTGGTGGTAGCGGGGCTTAAAAGTAAAACGCAATGACAAGGACTCACCACTAGTTCACAAGGAAAAACCTCCTCGTCGTAGTTGACAAAGTTTTTGAGGGTCTCAAAAAACTTCACCATGCAGTCGTCCTCCTTCAGCATGGCGTACTGCTGGAAGGTCTGCTGAATCATCTTCCTCAGCTGCTTTGACTGGATCACAGCAGAGACATTGGTTTGACACGGTGTCCGTAGAAGACAAGACTCGGTGAATGCAGTCGTCATCGTAGCAGACTCACCTTCATGCTGTTAATCAGTTGTTCAGGAAAGAAAAGGTCCAGGCCAACTTCTTTTCTACATTTAGGAAGAAAAGTTAGATGTTACTCATAGGAAAACAGGGTTTTAAGGAAGTAAAATAACCCAGAAATAATATTAACAAAGTAACAGGTACTTACTCTAAAAGTTCAAAGTTAGACTTCTTTTCCAGACCTTTGGCGTTCATGTCTTTATAGAATCTCCTTCACAAGCACAGGAAAAAACAAACATGTGAGTTTGTGTTTCTACAAACACAAAAATTGTGACTATTTTTATAACACACATTAATAGTGTCATTAAATGTAGTATGTTATTGTTAAAGACAATCTATCAAAACATGAGTTATTGTATTAACTTACCATTTTTTCATTTAAATAAATGTAGAACCACTTATTATTTTGATTGATTTTTTTGTTAGCTTTGAGCTAACCTTTTGCCTACTTTTGTATACTTTTTTCTTTGATTTCTTTTTTTTTTAATTTCCAACCTGATTGGCTGGTGGTCTTGTATCTGTATCTTTTTTTACAGAACTTCTAGCTATATCTAAGCTAATTTTAGCTGTCTTCTTTACCATTTTTGGCATTTCAAGATTGATTTGATGACATTTGGGTTTGGCTTGATGATTATTGGCCTTTTAGATCTGATCCAAACTTGTACAGATGTTGTTGAGAGAAAACACTCACCTGATCTCCAAACAGCCCAGCTGCAGCGCCATCCCATCACTCACTTTACTGGCATGATACTGCATATAGTCACTACGCACCTGATGTGAAGTTGGACAGTGATATCACATGATAACTAACAAGTACAAAAAACTTAGCATTGATGTACTAGTAGACTACTTAGGACTAGCTTTGTTGCAGATTGCTGCTGATCTACCATCATTTCTGTCATACACTGCAGAAATAAAAGGAAGTCTTCTGTGCACATTCATGGTGATAAGTTCACTTCCCCCCTCATATTATCTCAATCATCTTTAGCAGTAGAAGCACTAAATGGTTAAAGTGCATTACTCTCAGTTAAATCATCTTCGTGATGAAAAAGTAAAAAAACCAAATCCTACTTACCTGTTGGTAAAAATATATTAAAGTTGATCTGTCATCGTTGAATTTTTCCAGAAATTTCACTGGAACGTATCTGATACGGAGGTCGTACCTGTGTGGAGGAGAGTAACACAGAGAAGTTTATAAGTTGTTTTTTTCTCACCCTGTAAATATTTCCCAAGATGTTTATTTTAAGCTCTCATCCAGTAAATAACCAATAAATAATAGACAAACGTCTGCGTGTACCTCCACTCAGCCTCCACATGATGGCTCTCATAGCGCTCCTCCACCTCTCCTACAGTCAGATCAGGATGCAGCCAGTGGAGTTCTTCAGACTTTAAATGTTTAAGCAGGAGACCGTAGCAGGCCGCATGCTTGATGTTGGGCCCCAGACGACCACTCACCAAAATGGAACGGATGATGGCCTGAAGGAGTCATGGTGGAATCTTAACACACGGAAACTTAAAGCACACATTAAAGCCAGTAAAGCCTCGTCTGTTTTGGTCGTGACTCCTACCCTGATTTGCCAGGAGCTGTCGCATTTGACCAGCTTGAAGTTCTTGCCCAGGTTGTTGTTGGTGCAAAAACAAACTTTGAGGATCTTGGTGGGTCCTCCATCCCCCGTGAAGAGAGACTCCGGACTGGGCTCAGGTTCACTCTCCTTTGGACAGGGCACCTTCCAGGTCATCGTATCACCTAACATTACCTCATACATGATGGAGGTTTGTTCGCTTACATCATATCCACAACATCCTGTTAAAAAACACAGAGCTTGAGATTAATCCAATGTGTACACATCCCAGGTGTATGTGCACGTGGTTTTATGTCAAGCCTTTGACATTAGAGTACTATATGTCAGTACTACGCTCCTACATCTACACTTTAATCCTGTGCGCTGACTCTGACTCACATCATGTGTTTCTCCGATCGACTGATTACATTCCTCTAACCGTCACTTCAAGTGAGGGCTTGTGTGATTTACAGGAAGAAAATATCTGCCGGTGCAGAGACTTAACCATCTACGTCAACAAAAGACTTTCGGAATTCTTTTTTTTTTTAAATAAATTTAAAATGTTACTGCGGTACAAAGAGTGGTTAACTTTTAGGAAACCTGCTGTTTACTAGTTACATGGTGAAAACACTAAACATTAGTAACCATACAACACACCGGATATGGGCAAAGTGTGGATGCCAGAGTGATGACTAAGTCATCTTCGCTGCATTTGACAGTGGTTACACAATCGGTTGGGAACTGTCCTGAGTGTGGTGTGGTGCAAGTAGTTCCCAAAGTATTGAGTGATTTTATTCCATAATTCACATGTACTGGTCGAACACACACTGTTAATTTCTGAATGAGTTTAGAATTTTAAAAGAAACAAAGCAAATAATACAGAAAAAGTAAAGAGAGCAAAACAGACCTGGAAAAAAAGCAAAGGTTGGCAGGAGCAGCAGCAACAGGCGGCCACAAGAGAGGCGCCATTTTTAATTCCTTATTTGTAATATTTTAGTTTTATATGCATCCAGTTTGGTGACTGGGTCAAAACTGTTTTCAATAGATAGACGTGAGACGTGCCCATATTTTGCCCCCTGGATGAAACAAGCCTGTTCTAATTCTACCAATGTTGGTGACAGAAATAAACAAACCTCCAGTCCTGTTACAGGTTACAGCTGTACTGTCTTAGGTCTTACGTAACCATCCAGTTACTCCCTGACATACAACATCAAAAAACCCTTTTACTTCACACCAACCCAACATACTGTGACTCTGGACCTTTTGGCTTTGTCAATCCAGAGTCTATTGACACAGCAAACAAGGTGAGAGAGGAGCGTGAGAGAGCGAATACTCACTCTAGGCAAAGATTTCGTCTTGTTGCCCGTTCAACCTCACAGCAGTGTCCGTCAGTGAAACTGTCATAACACGTTCTCACAAAAACGAGGCCCCATGCTGCGAGTCTGCTGTGAAGGAGCTGAGCTGCGTTAGCTTTTCTCTCTTAGCTCTCTGCTGTTGGACAGAGCTGTGTTTTTCTTAGCCTGAGGCCATGAATTCCCCAGAAGGGCTGCGTCTGCGTATGTTTGTGTGTAAATGTGTGTGTGTGAGCACACAGTGAGAAAGAAAAGATAGAGAGAGAAGATGAGTATGCAGCGTGGTTAGCGTGTTGCACCATCGTCTGGGTGTGGGAGGCCTGACGGAGGTGTTTGAGTTGAGGGCAGAGCAGAAGTTCATACGAGATTAAGGTCTAAAAAACCTTTTCAGAAAAACATGGAAGTGAGTGTTTGGTGATGTCACTATACACGTACATTCCTGTGCTAAAGTGGGTTGGATAAACGTATTGAGGTGCTGTATATAAAGTGCATCTCCACACTGTAACACCTGCTGTCATGACACTTTTTGAAGGTTTATTTTATGCACAAAGCAAATGAAAGAATTTTTCAGGTTTTAGCTCAGTCACTGCAACTGGCTGTGGCCATCATTTTGCAACAAGTGATGCTGTAACTGTTTCCTCTGTCTGCAGACTGAACTGTTGATGTGTAATCTATGAATCTATGTATTGTTCACAATGTTTTTTTTCTTTTCTTCTGTATCTAAAATGTTTCTCTTTTTCAAAAAGATATGTAAAAGTTTGATGCTTCATTGACTGTCAGGAGTTCACATCTGTATGTAAATATTCTAGGAAACTATTTCAGTGAGCGTTAAATTAAACCAAATCACACATCATGATGACATCATTTTGTGAGACAGGCCTGGTCTTTGTGCCAAATAACCAGGACAGTCCTGTCAGACTGAGCTCAGTCTTGTCAAAGTGAAATCACACAATCTAAAAATACCAAGGACAAAAGCAGAAGTCCCCAATTAAAATACCCAGCAGACTCTGTGTCTGTTTTTAACACCACTCCACTTTTTCTCTTTTCCCTCTTTTTTTTATCCCTAAGCAAACAAAACAACTTTTTTCCAGGCTCTCGCGTCTGCCCCACACTCAATGCCGTGCTGGCACTTGAGTTGTTATGGTAACAACGATTCTCGAGAGAGATGTTTGATCACAATCTGTTAGGTGAAACAAACTTGGTCTGTCAGAAATACTGAAGTACAAAAAGACAGACACAAAGTAGGAATATTCAGTGTCCTGACATTTAGACAAATTAATCTCTATTCTGCACATAATTATATTTGTATTATTTTATCTTTAAACCCCTGCATTTTCATCCAGTTGTACTGAATTCATTACTGTTGTAATGTCAGTGCTGAGTGACAACGACTAAGACGTGAAAAATGGGAATGGAATTCCACAGAAACTGCACCAGTCAACAAGCCTGCACCAGCAGCTGCTCTGAAATACTACAGTCACAGTCATCACAGTTATGTTCAATGTTGTTGAAAGAACAACGTTGGAACCATTCGTCTTTAAAACAGCGTTAATATTTTGTCGTGTAGATTAAACAAGATGCTGATAAACTGACTTTTAGGTTTTGGTTCAAAACGACATGAAAACATAATGCCATTATGTTATAAAAAAATATACCTTGTTTTTACATTTGCGTGCATATGTTTTATGCTTAAGATTTTTTTTTACAAAATTCTCTTATTGACCAATACTTTTCCAACCCCAGTGGTACTTCTCAGGGCCCGTGGACCACCATTTGAAAACTACTGCCTTCTAGTAAACATATGACTGACTATTTGTTGACTCTTGTTCCAACTTGTCCTCGTTTGCAGTAGTGATGCTATAAATTACACAGTCTTTTTGTCAGTTTTGTCCTTTCACGTGACATGTTCTGGAAGTGTATCCGGTGGTACAGTTTTACAGACACCCTACGTCGTTCGTTGTCAACTTTGAGCGTGCGTTATTAACCATTTACTTGTCTGTAGCCTCTTAATGAGGAAATATAAAACCAAAGCCTTCGGCTAACTCATCTGTAACACACAGCAGAAGCTGTCTTCTCTGCCGGCTGTACACACTGAGACAGTGTTGTGTTAACGGGGGTCTGCATATTGCAACGTCATGACCCCAGGCATTGGAATGTGGCTGCCTGCTCCTTCACCTGCACAGACATGCTTTGAAAGTGAACTAGTGTGTGTTCTATCTGTCTTTATCTGTGGGAAAAGGAAGAGTCTGTACTTTACTTTTACACACAACACAGTGTGTCGTTAAAATCTACTCATTACCATATAAATACTGCAAATAGTAAAGCTCTAGGACATTTCTGAACCTTCTGAAAACCAAATAGAAAAAACTTTAAAAAATAAACTAAACAAAAATAGTATTTACCTAAAAGCCAGAAAGCACAGCTTCTGTTACAAAGTACATGAATGTGTAAAGACTGTTTTGGTCACCAATGCTGGGCCTACAGCAACCATTTCTTACTTCTCCTCTAAACTCCCTTCACTAGAAGAAAGAAACATTTAAACTGAAATACTTTTTTATTTTCTTACCTTATTCTGTCAGATTGCACCAAGAAGTGAAGACTGACAGCGTTATTCCTCACACAGAGTCCAGGTCTGAGTGTAGAGTTGAGTAACACTGTCAGGTGGCCACTCCCTCACCTCTGCGGTTCTCCTGAAGGTGGGACCACTTCCTCATTTCCTTAACCTTTTGATTTTACAGTACACACCAAACATGGCGGATTATGACGGTGTCTCACAATCCGCTCACACAGTGTCCACTATTTAAACAGTTACGGTAAATTATTTTGGATTCTAAGGTAGGCTACAGAATGTTTAAAATACAGTGTGGTAATAGCAATATGTTTTCACCCTTCTTTGGAGATACGTTAAAATTCCAACGTGAATGAAAATAAATTTGGGGATTTTGTTTTTAACTTGGTGTTTATTCTTTTGTTTTGCAAGAAAATCACAATATTGAAAAACAAGAAAAAAGAACGTTAATGTAATTACAAATTTACAACAGCAGATGGGGGTGCAAGCCAAGGAATCTGTAGTGTGACACAGGTCTGAACTACTGACTCACAAATATGAACAGTAGTTTGTAGAACTTGATTTCATCGTTTTAAACATTTATATAAAACTTTATATAAAACTACCCTGATCCTGTAAGATGCAAGTAATTCTGCGTAAACGATCGTTTTAAACATTTATATAAAACTTTTTTAACTACCCTGATCCTGTTAGATGCAAATAATTCTGCGTAAACATTTTCAGTTATTTCGTCGTATGTTGTAATATTTATTTTATAATATCAATGTCATATTTGATAATAGTGTCGAGCAGACATTGTCAGTTTAATTAAGCTCTGATATCCTGGGTTTACTTCACTGTCCACGGTGCTGTGTGGTATTTATAGTGTACCATTGGATTAATCCACTGCTCTGTGAGTGTTACCTAAAATGCACTGCATGAAGTAATTGTGTGTGATGATTTGCTCTTGTCCTGCTTTCTGAAATGCAGCCCTGACTCATGACAACTTCCAAGACATTGATGTGTTTTTCCCTGCAATCAAGTCAGGGTATTTTTCTTCATCCATGTTTGAATTGTACCTTGTGTATTGTTGTCTTTTTTATTTTACTTGGTTATTCCTAACATTGTAAAAGACAAGCTGTTCCAGATATGTAAATAAAGGTTGAAATGTTGATATAAAAAAACATGTTGTGCTTTTGTTGTTGGTAGTAAAAATATAGTGTATTTTCCAGGACTAGACAAACTGAATGTATCATTTTGATCATTATTTTGATATACCTTTCAAATATTTTTACCTTCACCACGTCAGATAAAACTGTTCTTTTATCTCTCCTATAAAATATAGCAGATTTCTGTCGGTTACCAAAGTCCCTTGCAGTGTTAGGCACATTTATTCCGACTGCGTTACTTGATTAGCTGTCACTTGAAAACAACCAAAACCAAACAGAAGTTTGTTTGTTTTGTTTTTTTCCAGCACTAGGATATTAAAATAATTGACAGCCAGACCAAACAGGAGTCTGCATTGCTGGTATTGCTTGAATGTTTTTGATTCTGTCATCACATTGTACAGAACAGCAGAATGGCTAGAATAACAAGGGAACCATATTATTAGCCCAGTGTCGGTTCCCTGCCATGACACATCTGATATTTTTCCTTCAACGCCTTAGAATCTCCGGAGAATGGTGAGAGACACTTTGCATGAGCATGCCATGAAACCACCTGTGTCCCCCGGTTCATGCCTCGAAGTACTGGCATGGATCCACGGGGGGCGGGGTGACACTGACATGGGTACAAATGATGGAGAGCAGGGTGTGATGTGGAGGTGAAGGGGAGGAGGGAGTCATAAAAAGTCAGTGTTAATGATCACCAGTGAACAGTGAGACCGCTGCAACTGTGAAAGCGTGCCACTGCTGTGCCCATGCCTGCTACTGTCTGAATGCACGCTAATCTGAGCTCCAACGCCACCTGTTGTGGATTCTTGCCCTTGACACTGCTCTGGTCTGCTGGATGCTGGGTGTGGTGTGGACTTGTTTTGCCCCAGACTTGAACTCCTCTGCAGCTGTTGCTGTTCCACACCAGTATGTTGAGCTCTCTGACAAAGCCGTACTGGACGCATGAGCCAAGAATATAATTGAAATCAAAACGCTTTTATTTGTATCATGACAAACATAAAAAAAAATGGCCAAAGACTTCACACACTAAGTCTTTGGCCCCACAGTACATACTGAGAGAGAGAGGGCAGGGGGTTTTTACACCGATATGTGGACTAGGTAGTATCTAACCCAGACCCTTTCAGTGGCAGGTACTGTGAGTACTAGACCACCAATAACGTTCCCATGTGGTCTTTTATAGAGAAATGTCAACACCACCTCACTGGGAGATACGAGAGTTCCCCCAGTTGTCTAGGCCTATTACTCCTAAACTGATGGATAGTTCACTGTCTCCTCGTTCAAATCTAACTATGAGGTTCATAAAAGTAAGATGTTTTTGGTCTAACCTAAAATGTAGGAAGGGATTGGCCCTCTCACCCACTGGGCCCTACAGTAGGGACCACTTGCCTTGGAAAATATCTGAAAATAAAGAGCGAGAGATCTGCTGAGGTTTGGTTTCAGGATGACGGCCTTGGTGACTTTGAATGGAAAGTATATGGGTGGTTGCTATGGACACATATGACAACATCAATACTTTAACAATATATTAATGTTTTTTATTATGATTATTTATAATAAGCTCTGTGACATTGGAGGTTTGGTATGACAACATTACAAAAAAACAAACTTCCAGACAAACACAACAGAAACCCATTGTATATTCATGAACCACAACAAAGACAACTACAAAGGAGCTAACTGCAAGGACAAGCGAGTGGAGGCTGAACAGTGCGGATGTTATTAGTTAGCAAATTTCACCGTTGCCGGCGGAGGAGCCAGGCTGCCTGGATTTATGCACACAGGCCGCTTTTATTATTTATTTAATTGACATCACAGCTGGCGCCCGTGTTGCAATGCGGTACAAAGTAAACTACAAAAAGAGCAGAACTTGGCACTTTTTTAAGTGCACCTCGGAAACCTGCTGAAACCTGGAACTTTAAAACAGGTACACCACAGTGTTCACCGGTGGATTGTGGAGGACTGCAGCTGTGATGAACGACTTGTTGTTGTATTTTTTTTTAAATTCTTAATCACATTTATTAGTCAGTGTGAAGTCCATTAAAGTGACAATCCCAAGCTCTCTGGTAAACATTCCAGTATAACTTCACTGTGAACTCGGCCATTTTGTCACATCATTTCCATTTGGATCTATTACAAGTCTTGTCTTGATTCTAACTGCACTTCTGGCTGTGTCCACTAGAGGATTCATAACACCAATTCTCTTATAGTGCATGACATGATATTTAAAGGCTATGATTAATGTTTCCATCCACTACTGTGGCCAGTGGGGCTCACACTGTATCCAGTGAACATCTGATG
>NW_007585121.1:100113-108168 GCF_000523025.1 Cynoglossus semilaevis | reverse complement strand
CTGCAACGACATTTTTGGGGGTTTCATCATTTGCTCTATTTTTAGAAGTTGCTCTTTTATGAGGGACGGGGAGTTATTGAAACTCAGCGGACTGCCATTCCGGCCCACGTATCCCACCCTACAGTCCCACCCTGCAGACTGAATGCTTTCATCTTATGGGTTACTCCCCTTATACCCCGCTAATGTGGTGTAGGAACCTTGGTCCATCTGTTTCTTTAAAAATGCCTGCGATATTTATTTTTCCCTGGATGGTCATTAAGTCCACATTCCTGCAGCATCAGGCTTCAAAGGTCAAAATATTGTTGACATCACCTCTCTGAGTAATGGCTGTGCCTCGCTTGTGTTTCTCTTGTTTGTTCACCTTTTGACTTCTTTGGTGGACACCTGCAAGACAAAGAGATCGGACAGCAGAACGCCTGAGGGAGGGACGGAGAGGGAGGGAGGCACTTATTTGACTTGGGTAGCAGGTGTGTGTTCGTGTGTGTGCGTTTGTGTGTGTCCTGGTAGGAGTGGTCACTGAAACCCTTCCAAACACAGCGGGGGTCCACGGTGCTCACTGAGGTGTGAAGTGGCCCAGCCATGGAGTGGATTATAAACCTGGCCTGCTGCATTACAATGGAGGTGAGAAGCAGCAGGGGCCCTGCATCACAGCTTCAGCAAACAAGTTAAAATGCACAAGGAGAAAAATCTCACATGCCTCCTAAGGAGCTGCTCTGAAAAGAGGCCCGTTGCTCCAAATGATAGACAATAAAGGCCCTGGGAGTAAAGATTAAAGGTCAGGGTGTGGGATAAATGAGTCCTGCAGTAAAAGCATAAAAAGAGCAGGTCATTAAAGACAGGTTTGACTGGTAAATAGCCAGTGAGATAAGACTGACTGTGTAACAAAGGAGCCATTTACATTTTCACATAGCTCCTCAAATGCTGTGGAAATTGACAGTTTGAAGATAAGGCCCCACAGGATTGGTTTATAATAACACTTTAGGGCGACGGGTCGTCTCTAATGGTAAAGATGAAGAGGTTTGTTTTCAACAGTGGAGATAACTTTTTATAAATTATGAAATCCACCTTTGTCTTTCCTCTTCCTGTCTTGCAAATCACTTACCCTAAATTACACACAGTGGGGATTTAAGTCACTCAATTTGCCCCTCATATTTTAAAGGAAAATGATTCAAATCCTGTTGCTGTTCCTTAAGACAAACAATCTCAGGACTAATTAGGTTTCAGAGTCATTTGTCCTTAATGACCCATGACAGGTTGATGCAGTCGTCCCAGGGTTTGGAACATGGGAACGAGTGCAGCAGCGTTAGCCAGAACACTTGTCCAGCAGTGTTTCAGCTGAATCTCTGTGGTTGTCAAGCTCTTGCTCTGGGATACGACACTTCAATTACATTGTGGATGAATTATGATAAAAACTTCAGTCATTTCTTTTTCAGGAGCCCATCCTTTACCCCTCGCCCTTTAGTACCCAGCCTGAAGCAGTAGTGTAAGAAAACTACCCCTGAGAAATGAGATACACCCCCTACAGCGCGTTGCATCATTTGTAATATCCTACAAATGTTTTTAAAAGCCTAATATCAGCTGTTGTTATACGAGTATCACATGTTTAGACACAACTGAGACGTCACCAACATCTTTGACGAGTTTAACATAACACTTATCATTTTGATGTGATGAATTTTATTTGAAAAGGTATCAAGAATAAACAAAGAATTATGATATCAAATGTGCCAAAATATCTTTGAAAGTTTAGAATTTGTTTTTGTACATTTTATTACAATTATTTCACCCAGCATTTACATCCAACCAACTCAACACAAATCTTGAACCTAATTTGACCCGTGAACCGAACATTTAGCCCACCCCTGCCGTAGCCATTTATTTTGTTGTGTCTAGTTTTGTTAGGCCTGTGTTTGGTTTATTAGTCTCACTGGTGTCACCTGGTGTCCTGGGTATATATACTTCTCTCCCTCACTCTGTCCTTGTTAGTTCATTGTTCAGAGTTGGGTTGTCGTGCCATGGTGGTCTGTGTTCACTGTCCATACTTTGTGTATGGTTTGCCATTTTGCTCCTTAATTTCCCTGATTGGCCCTGCCTGCTCCTTGATCTTAGATGTGTAAGTCTGACAGGTTCAGCTACACCAGTGATGTCCCTCAGTGGATGTTGATATACAGTATGTTCATCATTATAAACCATTATAAACACAATCCAAAAGCGTGTTTCATTAGACCACACTGACACTGTTGTGTTGACCCAGTGAAAACAAAGACAGGCCGCCTCTTGTTTCATCACATTGTCGTTTGTTTTCTTCACCAGGGTTGGTCTACGTCTCTGTAAAGTCCAAATATGGCTGTGCTCTCCTTTACGTGTTCTCTGAATGGTGCGCTGATGTTGTTGACCAGATGACTAACGCTGACAGGAAGGTGCAGGTCATGCGGTACACCTGTCACAGATGCCTGAATATGTGACGTTATTTTTTTTTTCATCTGCAGTAACTTAAAACTTCTCAGCCACGTCTTGCTTTTGTTTTCATTACAGGTGGAAAAACAAGATGAAAACAACAGCGAAAACATTGTTTTCGTGTAGACGCAGGACTTTTCAGGCAGTGAAGGATATGTCAGACAACTTTATTTTTTACAAAGTATAATACGTTATTTAGATGCTAATTAAACACCTCCATACATTTAAATTTAACTTGTATAAAGCCGAGCCACTCATTTAAAACCACACGTGATCCAATTACACCTGCGTCACTGAGTTCTGAGATACGATCTCTCTCTCTTCAAACTGAGGCCATTGAGTTGAGATGACACTGGTACTTGTCACCACTGCTCCTTTTACTCAGGCTAAATTAACAATTCATGGACCACCATTCAGTCAAGGTATTGAGCAAGCACTGGGACACTTACAAATGGCGGCGATAGCAGAGGTGGCAGGCCCTGGTGGTTTGTGACAGCTGCCCAGGGCATCAGATGGTGTGATAACACGACACAGGCCAGTCCTCACGCTGGTCCACTGAGACCTCACTGAAGACTGGACCAGGGCACGAAGAGATGGGGGATAAGTTGTTTAAATGGTTTGTTTATATCTGGGCGAGGCGGTGACTTGTAAACAAGGTTTTGAAAAAGAGAGAGAGAGAGTAGTCTACAGATATGGGAAGACGGAGAAATGGGAAATAAAAATCTGTGGCCAAAATCAGACTGCAGACGTCACATGGTTTTGTTTGTCATCCTGTCTTAAATTGGTAACTACAAAGGCAATGGTTCCTTAAATTTTTGTCCAGTCTCCCCCGCTCCCCTGCAAACACTCTGTTTGGAAACCACCGTCCTAAACTGTATTATGTGTGTGTGTGTGTGTGTGTACATATGAAGAAAAGAAGAAAGTGTTCACGCTCCCTAACTGACTCTACTCACTTTGAAAAGAAGCATGGCTAATGAATTAGATTCACTCCAGGATGAAGAAGTGTCCTGGTCTGTCCTCGACTCCCACCATAACAGCGTGCATCTCATTTGTACAAAAACACTTTGTAGATATCCAATATATTTGTTTGATTTGTGTCATTGCTGCAGAGCCTGTGTAGAGCCAACAGAGAGACAAAGCCTGATTCCACCAGAGAGGAGACAACGGTAGAACCATCTACAGTGGCACAAGGACATTTATTATGCCGTGTACTACAGGGACAGTGAACAGGACAAGAAGACGTGTCAGCGTGTTTGAATATAAACCTCAGATCAGAGAAACGGTTACTGTCCTTATATGACACGTCTATCTCTCTTCATCCGAGTCCTAGCTATGACCAAATCAGGACGTTCGTGTAGATGACCTCACGTTTCAGGATAACTTGTTTATTATGGATAACAATAGTGTAGCTGTGTTGAACAGTAACACAAAGAGTGAGCCAACAAATATCTTTTTTTTCTCAGCACTACAAAGAAACAGATCTGGATTCAGACCAAATGAAGCAAAAAGCCTGTTTACAAGTGTCAGTGGAGCAGCTTTTACTTTCCACTGGTACAATGGTATGAAAGCAGCGGCGCAGACAAACATCCACTCATGCTTGTGTTGTGTCTCTTTTGATAAGGCTTTTCTCCTGCGCACGCACACGCACACGCACACTCTCGCTGGGCTACATGCACACAAACAAACACACTCCCTCACTGCACACACAAGCCCGCCAGAGAACAGGGGGAGGAGGGGCGAAGACAAGAGATGATGTCACCCTTTTAGACGGCTAAGCTAAGGCTTGAGATAATGGTGACATTTCAGGGAAGGTGATGTCAGTCTTTCAGCGTTGCCTCCTCCTCCTCCTCTTACTCCTCCTCTCCTGTCCACCTACTCTCCCCTCCTCCCTCGTCTCCTCCTCTCAGCCTGGTTGCAGGTGGCTGGTCAGGCTCTTTAAAATCCCAGCACTGGAGAATTAGCTGCTGAATAGAAGCATAAGATCCAGGCGAAGTGAAGCCAGCATCCCCCCACTCTCATGCTGTGATGTGTGAGACTCTTTATGTGTGTGGGTGCCATGTGGGTGTTATGGGTGTGTGTCTGTACTCTATTGTGCAGTGTTGTTGTTTTTACGTTCCGCAGCTTGGGTTTGTGAGTTTTGTGTGTTGTTCACATAGCCACCAGCCTTAATGTGTTTCCTACATATTCATTCTTGTTGCCTGTGTTTATGTAGATGGATTCTTTACCCTTCATCCAAGTTGCCCTTTCCAGATCAACAGAGCCGAGCTGCAGGGCAGGGTTAGACGTTGACTCCTGACTCTGTACCCTGAGGAACTTCCTGTATCAGAAACACATAATTTAACATTTTAGTATTAATGTGTCCCACACAGTACCCCCTGTGAATAATATATATACATTTAAAAAAACATTTCTATTATAGTGATAGAGAAAGATCCTGAAAACATTGACTCACTCCTGCTTCATTTATTTATTTTTAAATGACTCCACTTTCCACACTGTTTAATCTGAGGACACACACACAGGGCTGGATTAGCATTTTATGGAGATTCAGTTTAACCCGGTTCATACCCTGGGCCGATTGCCACAGATACCGATGCTTCAAAGCCTAAAAGCAGTTGTACCTCAAGACCGAGCCGCGGAGCTTCAGGCTGCTCGCTGACTGTATTTTTAAACCCCGAGAACTCACCGGCAGAATGCTGCGCACTTTCACTCTGCCAAGTTGTGGTGCGATGTCTTTTCTTCTGGTGAGCGGTGAGTGAGCTGTAAACAAGTTACCACCCCCCACCCACACACACACACACACACTGTTTCTGGGCAAAAAAGTGCTTTCTGAAACCAAGAGGAAGTGTCTTATCATATGATTGATTTTTACAAGTCACACACTGGAATCATGGGGCAGAGGCAGCTTCCCTTCACACCTTTAGAGGAAGTCGACCAGAAACTGTACCAGAAAGAGTACATGTTCACGGACAAGGAGCCACAACAGTGAGCAGCAGGGAAGTTAACACCAGCAAAAACAAAACAGCTGAGCACAGAGGCAACTATTACACTCTGTAACTTTGGTTTCTGCTGCACTTAAATGCACCAATAATAATAATAACAACATTATTATTATTATTATTTCTATTTCTACATCCTGTCTTAAAATGACCTCTCAATGACATCCTGCATTCTCCCATGGCTCCGCTCTATGACCTGATCCTGACCCTCCCCCCGACCCTACTTTGTAATTCTTTGGGTTTTAACCACATCTGTCATAATTTTTGTTGTAATACTGTAACCCACTGGATCTAAGTGTCTTAAAAACATTTAAAAAAAACAAGAAGCTGTGGTTTTTCACATATGGTTACAGGGAAGGGGGATTTCATTGGTATGATTCATGGTGTGTTTAGTGAATGTGTGAACACTTTACCTTTAAACAAACAGCAGTAAATGTTGAACATGAATAAAACCCAGTTTGCTGATTACAGGTCAGGTAACTGTAAAGTTTAGAGTCACAGGATTTACATGACTTACGTAGTGCAGTCCAGAGAGAACCAAACATTGAAGGATGCCCTGTAGTACTGACTCTTCACACTCCTTGAGGCTGAATTTGTCTGGAACACTATGGCTTATGGCATGACTGTGCTTAAAAATAGAAAGTCCAAAACTGACATTTGTTTGGTTTAAGTTAAATATAGTTAAATAAACACAAAGAAGCAGATGAGCAAAAAATAAACAGTTCAATGAAATCTCACATCCGTGTGTCATTTGCAGTGTTAGTCACCTTTAGAATAACATGTTGTTTTGAACGGTGCTTATACCATAAGCAGACAATGTAGGTTTAGTAAAATAATGTCTAAATATGTGACGCAGTTTGGTCTCTTTTTCTCCTCAGTTGACCTGCTTGGAAGATACTAGTCACAGATGTGCATACGATGATATATAATGTGATGTTTACATGCCACCAGTCACATGAGCTGATTAAAATCTCAATGGAAGGCGATGTGGTGAGGGAGACACGGCTGAATCTATAAAATATGTATTCTGAGCCTGATAGCTTTTTTTCCACATGTTGAAAGAGGGTAAAAAAAAAAAAAAAAAAAAAAAAAAAAAAAAAAAAACCTTTTAGTGTGAAGAGCTCTGGGGAGGATGTCGATGTGTAGCATGCAACAGCCTTTCATATAACGTGAGTTCCGTAACTCCACTTCCACGAGTCTCCCCCAGGGGACACTTATTTAATCCTGAAGTGCAGACCAAGGTTGGTATACATCATTTTCACTTTGATTGCCTCACCTGATGTGTAAAAATCGTGTTGGCGACTAACGGTATCTAGCATAAATTATTGAAGCCTTAATATGCTCCACTGGCTCTGGAGGTGTGCATGGTAAATCATTTATAATTTGGTGACATTTGACATATATAAAAAAGACCGGTTCGATTTGTGGAAAAAATAAGGAAATGAGTAAAGTGTGACACGTGATGTCAGCTTGTTTTCATTTTTTATTTTTTTGTTGGTCAAAACAACAAACAGGTGTGATTGTTCATTAGCTACCTTGCACACCACCACCACCACCACCACCCCCAACCCCTCCCACACACACTCAGTCAGATGCAACAACAGATGGCGTTTGCAATCCAAGAACAGTCCTCTGTGATCCCCAGTTCCCCCGGGATGCTGTGCTGTCAAACTGACGGACTCATTAGACATTCATAAATGTCTGTACAGGGCCCTGTCTGTTTATATCACCCCTGAGCTCTTTGTGACATAGTTTACAGAGGAAGGAGGGCCAAAACACTAATTAAGATGAGAGGTGTTGTTGGGCACCTGAGGTGTCACTAAAAGAGCTTGTTTTTTTATTTTTGTTTTTACAAATATCCTTTTATTCGGACATAACAGGACCAGTTTTAATTTTTTCGGCTTAGACATGTTTTTTTATTGTGGAGGTGTGACAGAATTCACTGGGTAGTGCTGCAAACTGGAAGGACAGGAGGAGAAATCTACCATTTGTTATATATATATATATATATATATATATATATATACTCTTAATGCGAGACAGATAAATAATGGTGGAAACCTTTTTCAGGCCAGGTCACCTCCATGAGTCAATACACAGTATGGAAAATGGTGAGTAATTACCAAGTACGTACTTGAGTTAAGGAAAATCCCTGTGTTGTCATAGGGCTACATACAGAGACCAACCTTTAGACTGTAAGACTTTAAAACTCTCCTTACTTCTAATCTGCATTGGACTCAGTTAATTCCAGGAAAGAAAAACACTTGTCATGAAGAGGGAAAAATGCAAATATACAAAACATTTTGGCAGAGACGTGAACTGGTGACATTTAAAAAGCAACAGAATACAGCATTACATATAAATAAATGAAATACATTTTGGTTTTAGATCCTTCAACAGACCAGAGCGACTCATCAGTCCTCACCGTGAAAACTTACTGCGGGGAAGTAAATTAAATAGCTTGGAAAACAAAACAACACAATGGACATGTTTATGCTTTAAATCCTGCTGGACAAATTATTCACAAGTTGGCCCTTCCATTGTAGCATCAGTGACCCAACCTGTCTCAGTTATATTTAGCTGCAGTCCTGACTTGGAT
>NW_007585121.1:99503-100089 GCF_000523025.1 Cynoglossus semilaevis | reverse complement strand
TGTTGAAGTGCACCAACTCAAGGCCTTTTCATGTTGGACTGCCACTGCCAGCCAGCTGGGCTCTGGCCTTTCCTGTGGACTCTCTTGACACATGCTCTCGAGTGATGTTTGCGAACTGCAGGTGGCTCCTGTGGGGTCACGGAGGTCCCCGAGGGCCGCCGCAGAGGGGCTGCCTGGGAGATGACATCATGTAATTCTCATTTGTCTAAAGCTTAATCATCCCTAAAGCAAAGGCCATGCACTGAAATGCGGCCGTGGTCATGTGCGTGGGTGGTGATCCTGATGTCATTGTTTGCTCCGCTGCTGCCCCCAAAACCCTGCCTGCCCACCTGAAAGAAAGTAAAAATTTTTACAGCTATTTTTGTCACCCGCACAACTCTGCCTTGACTCCGTGCTAAGCAAACACTCACTTCCTCAGACTTCAAAGCTATGGCTGGAAAATAAGGTCCACCCTGAACAACCAGAAGGTGTTTTCATTCAAAAGATCCCAGGCTGTGTGTTGTGTGTGGCAGTTTTTCCTATCGGACCAGATTCACTTCTCGTAAAGCCACATGACAGTTTAAACAAATGATGTGTGATGTCGTGT
>NW_007585121.1:56534-99471 GCF_000523025.1 Cynoglossus semilaevis | reverse complement strand
ATAGAACTACTGCCTTAAAAGTACAATAATAGTATTTGACCCAAACATCTTACACCAGGATTATGTAATGTTTATTAATGAAAAACAAAATAAAATTAAAAACAACAAATTAAATTTGTTAGGTCTGGTAAACTACATTTAATGACATAGATTATTTTATATATTAGTTTATTTATAACTTTATTTTTTTCTATTGTGAAAATGAAACACTGTCCCCATGGGACAGAAAAAACCTCCAGTGTGGGTTTGGGAGGAGGCGACACAGTGTTCACATTTTAAGTAAAACTTCAAATCTCCCTCTTTGATAAAGCTTATATTTAGGAGTGATTCATATGAACCTGAAGATTCCTTAGTTATACTGCTATAGGCCTAGACTGCTGGTGGAATTCCCGGGGTAAACTGAGGACTCTTCTGTCTCTGTCTATATTTACACATGCTGCGTTATATTATGTCAATAACACTGTCTCCTCTTTTTCCTGCTTTCTCTTTTAACTCGATTTTTCACATCCAGTGTCTGCATCGCACCATGTGACCTACACTCATTGACATCATTTAAAAACCATCGAAGAAGATTTTATTTTCTGTGTACGTAGGTGTCAACCTATGGTTAATTTTGTTTGTCTGCTATTTGTGCTTCACCATCAGAGACCACATTTCTGATCGCATCTCGGCCCAGTGTGAGTCAGTCACGCAAACAAGGTGAAAGGTCATGCATGTGACCTCAGGGCTCCCAATCCCCCTTTAGCGTTTAATACTTGTGACTTAAACCAAGGACTTATGGGTGATGGAGACAACTGCCACGTTCAGTTTGTTGACATAATGTTATTGACCGTCATTTTATTTTTATTCAACATTTTATCACTGCTGCTGTAAACCCTGTGTAATAAAAGTGAAACCACAGACGCGCTTCTGGGTTTGTTGTAAAGGAGAGTGTGATTAAGTGATGGTCTCATCCACTTCATGAGTTGTTTACAGAATTTTCCCCAGTTGTGGTGTTGTTTGTAGGGAGGGGCAGAGAGATGCAGGAAATCATTCATGGCAACAGTGTGCAGCAGGTAGGGCAAAACATTTGTTTGTCGTACAAGCATGAAAAACAATTGTTTTACAAAATAATATCTCATCATGTCAGCCTACTTTAACACAAAATATCAGCCGTTCATATTAGTTCTTCTGGAATGAAAACTCTACGGTCAAAGGCAAATCCCTCAAAACTCAGATTACCAAGTTAGACACAGGAAATGAGGTCATCTCCTCTGCTGGATAACTGCACCATGGGTTAAACAAATGACATCACCCTTTGGTTTGGCGACGACGGCTCATTACTTACAGAACCACTATTGTATCTTGGAGTTTTTTAGGTCACTGAAATGTGACAACAAGACAATTTTAATGCATAATTACTATTTATTACATTTCTTATATCTTCTAATAAAATATTTTGTCAGCAACGACGATCAGTTTTACTTTACACTGAGAAGAATGTGTTGTTTTTTTTACTTTTTTTTTGTCGGATGGGAAAAATAAATCTTTTGATTTGTCCAACACATTTTTTGGCAGTGGAGACAGCACTAATTGTCTCTTCTGTTTCTCATAACATATAAAATATAATTTACAGTGACATATATTCCAAAGCTGTTTTCTGTGTCCTTAGTGCACCCCCGATCTGTACTTCCATTCTTTCAGTGCTGGAAAGCGGAGGCAGTCTGCTGACAGTTTCCTCACTTTAAAACCTCTTTAATGGCACGTCAATTCCTGCTTCCCCTGGGATGCTGCTGCTGGGGGAGGATGAGGATACTGACTGTGACTGCTGGCTATAGAGGACCAGCCAGCTGCAGCTCAAACCCACTATGTCAGAATCTACTCATCCTCTCCCAAGTAGGCAGAGACACATTCGCCTCTGTGAACCCCTGAGTTTAAGGCAGGGCTGTCACCACGGTGTCTTGCTGCGTGCACGCCCCAGATGACGATCGTTTGATCCTTGTGAAAATGCTGTGAGCAAAAGATAACGTCTCCCGCCATTACCGCAAGTGAGGTGCGAACCCCAGGTATTGTATTATTAACCAGGCGAGTGAAGAAGTCTCTGCCAATTACAATGTCTTCATAAATATTCAACAGGGTTTCTAGAAAAATCCTGAAACACAGCTCATTAACTTGACATATTTTACACGGGGGTTTTGAACACAAGTGGCTGCACTTAGTCATTCCAAAACAACAGTCTGGTTTTTCAGCAATACGATGGTTTGGTTAGCAGGAAGATCACTGTAAATGAAGTCTTCTTTGTTTGAATCCTAATCCTATGCAGAAAACTCGTAGTCGTACTTTTTGTGCTGCTCTTTTATACAGACACACACATGTCAAACAATTAGCATGTAATTTGCCATATGTTACTTTTGTAACTTTTGCTAATGAGACAATGAGTGCTCGTAGCTCAAGTTACTTTTTTACTCCTGACTTTAGCCAGTGTAACTAATCCTTCCAAGTTACAATACTGCCCTTTTTAATTAGATAACTATTGGTTAAGACAAGGGTGAAATATCAGTGTAAGCCAATCAGAGGTCAAGAGTTTGTTGGCACACATGCAGAAAAAAAAATTTCACCTCCTCCCAGTGTATGTTGACTTGTGCCACTTACGTCGACGTGCTGACTAATCGTTCTTTTTATCAATGCCTTAGTACATTGGTTCTCAAACTTTTTATACTTTTGTACCACCTGAGAGAACATCGATCTCTCTGACTACCACCATGAAGACCAACATTAGAATATAGCAGCATGGACCTTCCCTATTAGCTTCAACCACAGGAGAGATGTTTATTCATTATGATGGTTATTTATTGTTACCTTAACACTAAGTTAGCTAAGTAGCTACACATTTTTCTACTAAATGTTGTATTAATTGTGCATGGTATGTTTCAGATTCATTCAATTGAAAATGTGAAAATATGAATTTGCGCTTGCGTACCACTGGTGGTACATGTACCACAGTTTGGGAACCACTGCCTTAGTACAATATCACAAGTGTTGAGTATGGAGCTAGGTGGAGAAGATCTTTTTAGGGCTCTAAGAAAAAACGATTTGATATATCGTGCCACCTCAGCTCACAGCTAGAGGAAACGGCCCATTAAAGCCACCTTCCCTGCAAGCTGCAGGAATGTGTGGGTCATCAAAAACAGGTGGTCCAGGCCACAGGTGTGTTTGTCAAACTTTCTACCTGAAATGACACCACATCTGTTGAAATGGTACAGGGAGGTATAATGGTAACAGAAACCACCCTGGCACACAGACTGCTCACATCTGCTACCCATGTGCTGCACGCTGCGGTGGCAGAGGGATGTTTAAGGCTCAGTCACCCACATAAAATACACCCCTGGGAAAAGGGATTGCAGCCAGAGTATAGACAGAAAAATTAATTTGCAGCTCAGTCATGCAGTCTTTCCCTCATTTCATTTCAGTTGACCAGAAAATGGCATTTCTTAGGCATAAAATTATTCCAAGGCAATGGGATCATTTCGCCAAACAAATATTCAAACATGAACACAGCTACCGCTCGTGGGTGTTACTTAGAATGCACTACACTGCTCTAGTGTGCTGCTAAAGAATGCCTTCCTAATTAAGACAACCTTAAAATTATTCCACCCATGCCCAGTCGGGAACCACACAGTCTGGTTTTACAATGTTTGCTGTCGAGATGGTTTTCCCAGGGTTCCTTTTTTTTTCAGGATGTTTAGACTCACGCTGTGTGCCTGTGTGGCTGGCTGGAGCACCACCGCTTTAATGTGAAGTGTGCTCGCAGCTGAAAAAAAAAGAAGTGAAAAAGTGTCCTCAGATCTTCACAGAAGCCGTTAGATCAGAGGGTGGCTGTCACACCTCCAGGCAATCTCCAGCAGCACAGAACCACTGACCCCCCAGAGACACAGCATCTGCCCAGGAAGCTACCAACTCAGAGAGTCGTGAAAGACAAGACAAGCTGCTCCACTGGTTTTTGGCTGCTGTATTGTATCTTTAAAGCATATGGTGGAGGTGATGTTAGAAAGTTCCACTGGGCTTCACTGCCTGTTGATCCAAAAGGGTGGTAATTGATTTGACTGATAAATAATTTTTGGAAAAGTTTCTAACTAGGTCAGAGCTGCATAAATAAAGCAGAAAAATTAGGGTTACCAGGTTCTAAGCATTTATTATTCAGAACTCTCTTTAAAACTCCAGTCTGTAATAAGTCCATAATAACCCTGCAGTGAGTGTCAGGAGATTAGGAGAACAAGGCTAGACAGAATTTGGAATATTTACAGCCCAAGTTTACCGGCTTCTTAAAATATGAATGGATGTGCTGGGTGTTAACCCTCTGTGAATTCTGACAACGTAATTACTTGTCGGGTAATACTACAGTCAGTGAGAGTTTCACTACTGTGCCAACTAGTCACAGCCCTGTCCAACATTAATTTTTCTTATCCTTTTCTTTCCAGCTAAAGTCGTCTGCTTAAAATGCCAAACGTGGCCTGTTTTCATGGTTTTTATCTCCTGCATGTATCGCCCCGCGGCTGTGCTGTATCCAATTAGCTCTACGCAGACAGATGAGGTGATCCGCTACAGGACAAACAACCAACCAAAACTGAACAGGTCATTTCAAAGATGAGCAAAGTGTGTTGCTAAATTCCCCTTAGAAAACCAAGGATATGCAAATCCCAACAGCTTTGGACGGGTGATGTAATGCCAAACATAAAATCTCCGAAACCATGACACACATCAAGCCTCGCCACCGGTCAAAGACGGCGCTGTCCAGTAAAGGGAAAGGATTTATGGGTGGTTAACATGCAGCTTTCAATGAGATGAGTCACCAGGTTTTTCCAGCTTTTTGTTGAGGCTCGCAATAGTTGTTTGTAGTGAAGTCATTTCTGCTGACATTAATAAGGTCTCAGAGAAGAAACTGACATATCTGACCTTCAACAACTTAACAAGGTCCGCTTTCATTAAAAAATAAAGAAAAAAGAAAGAAAGAGCATTGCTTACTTGTGTCTAGCCAGGTTTGCAAAAATTTCTTCTAAAAGTTAATGTTCTATCTGTGAAGATGAAACTATCTCACGCCCGACCTTTATCCGCTAAGGTGTCGAGGCTCTCTTTAATCTCGAATCGTGTACACACACCAGTGCTAAGGCCCCTAGAGTTGATTTTCATTTGACAAAGAGTATGCCGTGTTGGAACCTCACATCTGAGGTCTTGAAGAAGTGAAATTCCCTTTGAGAATTCCTCCTGTGATGACTGATAAATGCACGTGTGATCTTTATCCAACATTCCTCAGGCTACCAAAGACCCATGGGACTCAATCAGGGGCAATCCACTAGGGAGCATATGCAGATTCTGTCATACATAAAAACAAAACATAAACTGGCCGTGTAGGAACCGAAAGCTGCTGGTTTTTTTTGTTGTTGTTGTTGTTTTTAAAGGCAATAACAGCCTCATTGTCACCTTTTCTGTCATTTTCTACAGCGATCGTAGATAATTCATTAATTAAGCCCGTTCATTCACTTTCTCCTGTGAATTAGAGCTGGTGCATTATCTCCGTTCATTAATTCTGAAACCAAAGCCAACATTCAGTTAGCGTAGCTCAGCAGAAAAATGGCAATGTTGGCATTTTACCAAAAAACCTGCATTCAACAAAACACGAATGTTAATTAGCTGGTAGGTCCATTCACAGGTGGGCGATTCTGTCTACAGGTGGGAATTCAGTTTTAGACTCAAAGAGGATGGTGTTGTTTCTCCAACCATATTAACATGGTGTCATCTGCATACTCACAACATGCAGGTTTGACTTTGTATAAAGTCTTTGAAACTCTAAACTTTAGTTTATTTTCTCAGAACTTTAACCAGAGCGATGTTTGATTTGTCCCTGGACATTACGGGTTTTATAGGTTGCTTATTACACCAAACTTCACAGTGTAACAACCTGGCTGTCTCTGAAACTGCCCTCACACCCTACATCAGGGGTCACCATCGCCCTGGGAAACCTAGTACACCCCGTGGACTACCTAAAATGCCCGCGGGGTATGTTCTAAAAATAAAACTAGTCAACAAGAGGGTCAAAAGATGTACTGCTACTGTGGTTTTTGAATCAGTTCCACTTGCAGTGATATTCAAATGGGTTCTGATTATTATTAAATTGTTTGAGAAGTCTATCAAACAAGTAGCCCTTGAAGTGGCTCTCAGTTTCAAAAAGGTTGGTGACCCCTGTCCTACATAGTGCACTTTACAGGGGGCATGCAATTTTTTTGTGATTAAGATAGAGAGAAAATTATAGATTTATTAGGTATTGATGTCAGGAATGTACGAAATGTATAATTGATTTCTCTTGATATCGATCTGAATAGAAACTGGGAGTTCATTGAACTTGAGGTCAAATAAATCGAGGTTTATACCTGAACACTTGTGTTGAATTAACACTCGATCACTCAAAGTTTACCGCTGTGGTTCACTTTGCACCTGGGGTTGCTGAGACCGTATCAGTTAAGCTTCTAAAAGTATCGCGTACTTCACCTGCAGCTCAAGAGTTTTTGTCTCTTTGGTCCCAAGACAGACTTTTCTTGCACATCTGGTGTGCTAGATTGCAGGAGTTTTGGCGAGATGTACCCACTAAACTGACAGGTGAAGGCATTAGACAGCAATGAGCTGCTTCATGTCACCTCGTAGTGGGGGAAACATTTACTGTCAGCAGTTTTTTTTAGACTCCAGCGTACCCTGTCTCCTCTTTGACAAGTAGGAGTGATTATTCATTCATGTCGCTACATAAAAAACATATTTTGGAAGGCTTGGTTGTGAATGTACTACTCAAAAACACACAAAATCCATTCCTGGATAAACAGCGATGGAGTTGCAGTATTTGTTGTTTCAAGCAGAGTAAATATAAAAAATACATTGAGTTTTATTTTCCAACACAGAAAGAGGAATTGTTAAGAACCTATGAGTATGTGTGTGTTGGATGCTAATGATGTTTTTACTAATCATAACAGTGTAATGTTCCTGCCTGAGTGAGTTTTGCCTGCAGTTACATTAAATTAGGGAGTATGCACGGCACGCTTGAATTCCAGAATTATTTGAGTCCTCCTCTCCCCAAACTCATTAGGTATTCAATGTGAACTCTCGATCCTGGGGGGTATTGACATTAATTCCCCCCACTACTGGAGCAAGCAATTTGGAATGTTTAAAAAAGACTCCACAAGGCTCGCCCGGGCTATCTTCAAAAGCGAAGTTTTTCAAAACAAACCAACCATTTGCTCATTTGCATCATGCAACTGGCCTGGAGAACAGCCTTGTCATATGCTGCATTATTAAGTGAGGAAGCTAATTACGTATTTCACTGGTCCGTGTCCATTACAAGCGAGACAATAACAAGCTAATCAGCAGCGACAACAGGAAGGGCACTCGTGTTGTTTAACAACAAGTTGATCACTAGCTGTAATCCTGCTCTGGCGTGATAGGGGGGACTTATTCAGCTCATGCCTGTCCAAACCAATCCTGTTTCAGCAGTCTTGACCTTGGGCAGTAGATTTCCTTCAGGGCAGGTTGGCCACTCTGGAAGTTGAACGAACAGACTGAGGGTGGAGGAACCAGAGCAGCTAGTGCTGAGGCAGGCAGAGAAATGTATGAATGACTGCAGAGAGAGCCGCAGCCAACCAATGAGCACTGAGGAAATCTGTGAACCAATCAGTGAAAGTTGCTCCACCCTCCCTCCAGCGTCTGCCTGACTTCTCCTCCTGACTGTTACCAGGTCAGTATGCCTGCCCGCGCTTCTGAATAATCTGTTTCATTGGGTCAGTGTGCTTCTCACAGTGCGTGCGATTGGCTGGCACGGCATACGCGGTTGCTAGGGAGCTCATCCAATCAGAGCAAAGCGGAAGTTTCCCTTTGGTTTCTAGGCAGGTTTCACGTGCTGTACATGTTTTGGCGGGAGAGCGAGAGAGCATGAGTGGGAGGGGTGGCTGCAGAGTGAAGTGGAGCATGTGATCGTGAGTGCACGCGCAAGTGTGCATGTGTTTTTATTCTGAGAGTGAGTGGGTGTGTGTGCAAGTGCAGGACAAGTGTGCATGTTTGCAAGTGCATGTTCACTTTGCCCTGCCTCTTGCTTTCTGATGCAACATCGCACAGTGTCTCCTGGGCTACTAGGGGACCTTGTTATGTTTTTTCTCTTCCTGTTCTTGCAGGAAACGAGAACCAATTGCTGTGCTGTTGCCATCGGAGCGGGGAGGTTTGTTTTCCCTCCACTCTCATCCATGGTACCTCCCCATCGACAGTTACCGTAGAAACAAGAGCAACTCCATCTCTATTTCCATCCATGTCTCTTTCCTTCAATGATTTTGCTTTCTTTTTTTAATCTACTGCACAGCACCTTCTTACCAACACTATCAGCCAATGAAGTATTTAGAGAGCTGTGTGACATCTCTGAAGTGGAACTGTATAAAAGCAGAGAGCCACTGCACAAGCACATGCTGAGGTACAGTACATCTTGTACACCTGAACTTTTGAGCTCTGTCAGCACTCAAAACAGGTCCAGATTGGACAGTAACAGGATTAACTGCCACGGTGTTAATTGAAAATAGCTTTAACTCCTCGACTCCAAATAAAATCACCTTTCCACCTTTGGGCAGCTCTGACAGCTGAGGACGGCAGTTCATCACATCGGACAAGGTCTTTCCAAAATCCTATTAGAAGCACCTGAGCGCTCGCTGAGCTACAACAAGCCTGACCATCACTAAACTTGATGACAACTGCAAAACTTCCAACTCCTGTCAACAACTTTTAAACTCTCAACAACACCATGCACTGATGTAACTGTCTATAAAACATCTGACTAAACTAACTCACTGCATTCAAACAAGGTGTAATAACACTGATACAATGTAAAAAGTGAAATCTAAAATTCATGTTGACACACAACAGCACTTGAGAGCCTTTATTACCCAACCCCTGACCACCTCCTGCCCCAAACAATGTTATTCCAGTTCAGTAAGACTGTGGTGGGGCGGGGTCTGTGCAAGGCGTTTCAGTGCCTTTCATTAGGTTTTGTGTGTTGTTCTGGCAACATTGCAGTTTAAACTGTATTGTTTAATCTTGTAAATAGAAGAAGTGTTTTTCTTTTTTCTTTTTTTTTTACTGTTTTAACAAATCACTTTCTCATCTTTTTCACTGTTTCAGTGGCTGTTGTGGTATCATGTGATATATTTATTTATGTAATGTAGATTTTATGAAAGTTGTGTAATGAAACATGTGCGTATGCTTTCCTAGTTCACCAAAAAAAAAAAAAAAAGCACAGAGGTTTACTTTAAAAGGAAGTTGGTTTAGCACATGATTTGTCTGCCCCTACTTGTTTTTAGGTTGTTTTCCCCAGGTCTGACTGTGTGATTGGCTGCAGGTGTGGCTGATTGAATGTTGACGAGTGTGATGCTTTTCAGGTGGAGCCTGTTGTTCTGATTGGCCCACTAGTAATGGCTCCACCATAAGAGGCTGGATTGTGTCAGCGTCTGATGAGTCATTTGTCAGTCACACTGCCAGAAGCTGTTGTTGAAATTTTTTTTTGTTTTTTTTTGTTTTTTTTCCCACGAAACTGTTGTGTTTGGTGCTGCTTTCCTGAGTTTTTGTGAGGCTGTCCCTCAGTGTCTGTTGCTCTAAGGTTGCTCCTTAACAAAGTCTTTAATGCATGTTGATGATAAACACAGATCTCACCTCAGTTAGTGTGGTGCTCATACTTGGCATGTGTGTCTGCCTGAGGTTTGAACTCTAAAAGCAGCATATTCAGCTCCCAATCCTAAACCACTGATCCCTGAATCAAAGCAGAACTCTTTCAGTCAGTGCACAGCTCACTTACAAATCAATTTAAGTTTTTTTAATGAAAGGTATATAGTGGGGATATTGTTAGCAATTGTGCTAGCTTCCAGCCATTTTATTCATTGCCTTTCAGTGCAAACTATTTTAGTATTGTCAGTTGCTCATTAAAAACACCTGGGGAAATTTAGGGAAAAGTTTTTCTGGTGCCATTTTCTGTTGGCAGAAATTGGTACTGCACCTCAAAAATGATTTAAGTCATCTCCATTTTTGTGATGAAAGTGTATGGTTTGCTTATAAGAGTCATCTGAAGTGATATGTTGAATTCAGTTGGGTTTTCTGTACAGCCCTTTTAAGTTACTCAACGAGTAGCTCATAGATGGTTCGTACGGAGACCAATTCGACTTCAGAATAGAGAAACTCATTTTCAAAGCCAGGTGTAGATTCACCATCACCATGTTTGTTCAAATTGGATGGTACTTTACAAAAATGGCTAAATTTCTATTATTTTCGGACAAACCCTTAACTCCAGTACATCCTTACAGTCTATGGTTTTACTATCGCTGACATTGTAGCAGGAAATATCCAAAACGTTTTTTCCGACGTCGTCTCATTAGACGGAGAAAGGTGTATTTCAGAAATCACACAGCTATAACAAGTCAGAAATCAGTTGCCTCTGGAGGGTCTCATCTCCCAGTCAGCCTGGCAAATGTTTTGTTTACCACCTGTGAGGTAGCTGTGCTGTAATCATTAAATTCTCATTTACTACAACTTGCCATCACAGCTGTAACTACATGAAGACAAAGTGAGAGACACAAAATGACAAATCCATTACAATACAGCATGACATCGAAAAAGTCCTGGGTATGGGTTCTAATGGTACGCATTGGAGTTGTCGGAATACGTCTAATCAGAGGAAAGTGTTTCCCTCGAGTGGTTCTGGGTTTCAAACGTTTTACCTTTGGATGAACCCTGTGAGAGTCGCATTCATTGTCTCAGCCCCTGCTGTACCCGCTGTTAAAATTAAGAAGTGTTGACAGGAAAGGCAGGAGGAGGGCTGACAGCAGACGGAGATTTCCAATATCCTGCAAAGACCTTGGCATCGCTCTACAAACAATTTTGCAATCGATTTTTGTGACAGTTTCCTAAAACTGAGATTTAGGTGAATAATAAATGGTGCGCAGATTAAAACCATAAAATTGTGATTTGAAGGCCCGCTCAGCACAGGCACAAAACACCGTGACAGTTGTTTGGGTGTAGAACGGATTGTATGTGGAGGACAAAAGCGTCTGGTTGTCAGACACCATTAGAGCAAAAGCCACGAATAAAATGTATTATTATGCGGTGAAGCTAGAAAAAAAATGTCCAACATCTAGAGGCTTTTCACATCTGCCGGCAGCACATAGTCAGAAATAACTCACTGTGGAGATTTTGTGACTGCCTCAGAGGAGAAAAATGCTCAGATAAAAATGGGCTGGGACATAGTGTCTGCAACAGCACCTGACGTATTAGAGGTACTGGGAGTTTCAGTTTAGATGACAAGTTCAGACTTCACTGCCAACGCAGAGACTGTTCTCCTCTCTTCAAAGGGGTTCCAATTGTGAAACTCAAAGTAGAAGACAGCGAATGACTTAAAACACTGGATGAAGTTGTACGTCGTACGATTGTTGTGTTCCCAAACATCTCGTGTTGACAACGCTGTCTAACAAACCTGGGAAATATTTATTTCTATTTGCATCACAAACCTGTTTAACACCCGTCTTTTCAGGATACTAAACTTCACAAAAGTCCAGTTTAAATGATTACATGTTTTTAATCATTTAAACTGTAATAAAATGAGACGACAGTGGCCGCGGCGCTTTATTCCTGGAGCTATCGTGTGTGAGCACTAATTACTTATTGATAGAGGGAACATGCTAAAGGAAAAAAAACGCTCTGAATTACTAGAGGGCACTTCATTCTTTCCATGTATTTGTTTTTCAAAGGCAAAGCTCAGTGGACTAATTAATTTTCTAACAGTCCCACCTCTGTTTTTATCATATAAATGCCCAAATAAATCATCAAATTGTGCAAAACAGAAGGTTTTCATTTTTTTTAGGTTCCCATGGGATATTCATGTTTTGCTTTCCATTTATCTGCTTCCTTTAAAGCTAAAGGTGCTTCAGCTTTAATGATTCAGTAATATTTAGTCAACACTCATGTAGAACGTCTGTGCCCTTGGAAACATCTCAACAGATTATTAAAAGCACAGTTATGTGGTGCCGTTCTGGGTTCATTTTTTTTCACCCAGTGCTGTTCGTATTTGTTGCTGTTGACCACATTTGAAGCCAGTGGCTGAAACCTGGAGTAAAATATTTAAACATATTTTACCACCATTGTAGTGCAGCTATCTTGGTAAAGAAATTAAGCACATCTTGGGGTCAGATGATTTTTGTTTATTATACTGCAATTTTCAATCAGTTTTGGTGCTCACCGACTGACGATGGGCTTTATAAGAAATTGCACAATCCAATCCCTGCTTTTGAATTTGGGGCGGGGTCCCTCCTAGTTCACCAGTGACTTTTTGAGAGAGGATCATTGTAGATAGGGGGTTGGGAGGTGGCGAGTGGCAGCAGCTGAAACCAGTGGGGGTGGGGTCTTGTTTGCCTGCTTGACCATAAACTTTAAATTGCCATTCTGTAAAAAGCTGAGAAAAACACACATCATATGAGAGCAGCCGTAAAACAAAAGAGAGAGGAGAGTGTGAAAACATAAGGTCCTGTACAAGGCAGACATATGCTTTACAGGGGGGGGGGGGATCCTCTGTTTTTTCCCAGAAATATTCCACTGGGAAACACGTATGTGACTCATGGGCTGGATCCAGCAGTTTCACTTTTCTCCTCAGCTGCTTTGCACTCAGTAACCCTCTGCAACAGATGAGATTCATTTCAAAGAACATTTTCCAACCTCCTTTCCTTTCCTGAGTGATGCCATGCATAAGCCTGCCCCCACCCTGCTGCAGGGGTCACCAGTCACTAGCCACTGTTGATTCCACTGTCACTATAGATCCATCAGAGGAGGACACCATATCCAACAATTGGTGGCCTCGGGCTGAAGTGAATCGACAATCATTCAGAGCAAACATCAATACTCTACATTGTTGTTGGGGAGAATGCTTTCTAGGTTGCACTATGTAATGCTGTTATCTTTGTTTCGTTTGGCTATGTGCTAATGTTATTTCCCTGCTTGTGTTATCATCAATTTGTGAACCTACTGTTTGCCTTGACAGCGCACCACTCATCACAAAGAGCCCAGCAACTGTGGGTGGGTGCGTTCACTCTATCTAGCAGCAGCAGCTCCCAATCAGCTGAGCTGGGTGCTGAAAGCGGTCACATGTCTGATATGGGTTTGTGTTTTTTCCCCTCCACGTGTCAGGATACACGAAGCGGAAGGCGGGACCATAACAAAGCCTCTGATTGGCCAGCTCTGTGTCTCCAGCTTATGGTCCCCAGGAAGACTGTTTTCTTAAAGGGCCAGCAACAGGAAATATTTATACCCGTTTTGTTTTTCAACAACACAACAGCAGTTTAACATCCTGGGCAGAAACCATTAGAATAAATGGTTCAGAATAATAGAAGAATCTTTCTGGGTGGAAAGACGTCATAAAGTATGTCATGCTGGTTTAACTAGGCACATTAAAATGTGCATTGTTACACAATAATGTATTTTAGCTCACTGGCATGCAGATGTACCTCACAAATTGCAGAGTTCCAATTCCTTCCTTCTGCATATTTTATCATTACAGAAATATATTTGCTCATATCCATCTGGCACTCCAGTGTGAGTACCTCATTTTGATGTACGCTGCATTTTATATGCATTTCTGTTGCTCTTGAGACCTAAGAAACACGTGTCACATTTCAGTATGTTCATTTCAAGTGATTTATTTAGTCAATCTAGGCTAATTGCATAAACACAATGACTTGTTCCAGGTCATTTCTATACATTTATGGCTTAGTAATAAACATGTTTACAAATAACCTACTGCTCACTTACATTGTGTGTTATTAAAACCTTTGTAAATGCTGAATAACCTAAAAGATGTGAGACTTTTCATGTAGCATCGTGTGCACTTCACGGACTTGCAGTAAGCGGGATTTTGCATAACAACTGTGCCGCTGACTCTGTTCCTTTCACCGTGTGACGAGGACGGATGGGCGGTAACCCTCCGTGGAGGTGGGGAGTGTCCTGACAAGGCGGGGAGGGAAAAAACACTCAGTCAGGACCGCTCCACTCAGCATACGTCCACGAGTGTCTGTGATGTACACAGGGATACACGGCTTCGCTGCTGCACCACTGTCCGCGTCTAAGAAGGTAGCAGAAGCTTGTCAAGATACCACCCGTTACAACGGAAAACGCGTTCGCTGGCGGTGAGTGGAACCCCAGGCTGCGTTTTATATATATTAGGAAAAAATATTTTTTTCTTTTGTTTATATCTAAGTGAGTAAGTATTGACCTGCACAACAGCTGTAAATGGGAGTTTGTCAACAAATGAGTGAGGACAGAGCGGCGGCTTTAAGACACCGCATCCCGAGCTGTGTTTACTACACTGGATGATGTGACGGACTCTGAGCTGCTTCTCTTCTCGGTCCCTGTTGATGCTTGAACGGTGTTTCAGAAACAGCCGCTTCTCCGTTGTTGTTGTTGTTATCATTCTAATTATAATAACTCCCAAATAGACAAACTAAGTTTCTAGTTATTTGACAAACTGCACAAAATCGCGTGTTGTGCATACATTAAGGCACAGTCTTTGTACATTAATTTGCTTAAAGGGAATCAAAATGAGGACTTTTGTCCTGCAGGGTGTTTGTTATATGAAAATAAGCGCAGTAAAAGTCAATGAACAATAACATTGTCCGTCCACTTCTGCCTGCAGCAGCTCAGGATGAAGTCGTTGACACTTTCAAATTTGATCAATTTGAGATAAAGACATTTAAACGCTCTGTTTTTAAAAGCTGTGGTTGTACATTTGTTTCGGGTCATTTTATTATCTCCATCTCTTCCATTGACTTGAGTTGTTTTGACTCTGGAGTTGTCTGCGTTATGGATGAATCGGACTGCTGAGTGTTCACGCACAGTCTTGCCCGGGGCAGAGTGCAGCTGCTGCGGATATGCAGGCGGTGTTAGAGGTCTAGAGCCAAAAACAAACTAAAATTGTATTATTACTGTTGTATATATTATTACTCTAAGGCTTACTTCACTTGCTGCACTACGAATACACGCGGTAATCAGATTTACATCCTCAATTCAAAACAATTTTGCGAACACTAAGATACACAATTTTATCAACTTTAGTCGACGAATACGACAATGTTTACAAACTTAACCGACTTAATCGTTTCCATAGATGAGTGGGATGGTTAACGTGAGGACAATAGTAACCGAGCTCACCTTGTGCGCACCCCCACCCCTGCCCGGGCGGTGGATGGAGCACAGCCTGGTGCACAGATGGTGCAGCAGAGGGAGCCACTCTTTGCTGCTGCTCTGAGCCCACTGACCAGCTCTGTGTTGGCTGCCAGGCCTTCTCCCCTTCCTCCCTGCAGCTCAAGGCCATGTGTATTTGTGTGTTTTAGGATTTTTTTTTACTCCTATGCTCAAGGCCATGTGTATTTGTGTGTTTTTAGGGGTTTTTTTTGAATACCAATGAACTCAATTTGTCTTTGACCCTTGACCCCACAAAAAAGAGCTACCCCTCTTTATGGATAGCTGCATTATTATGACTGTAGACTGAAATTGCACAGTAACAAATTATTCAGTGGACCACTTTAATCTGAAATACTTTGTTGTGGTTTGTCGCCACATTTGCAAATCTTACTTTTCCTCGCTTCCTTTGAACATTGCCCAAAACCAATACGGTTATTTAATAAACACTAAGTAAAATGGCATAAAAATATTGTTTTATTTTGAGCCTTTGTGTTAAATAAGGTGTATGTTTCCCTCCTTTGACTCCTCGTTGTGTGACATCATGTTAAAGCATGGTTTCCATTTGCCTCGCGCTGTAAAAACAATGCCAGGGTATTTGGTTTCAGCCTTGGCGTTCGTCACTCAGTGTTGCACATTGGTCTCCACTTGTTCAATGAAAATAAGGAGTAGTCATCCTCCCTGTAACAGTACAGTAGTTAAGTGTACGGCACGCTGCCAACGAGGAAGAGACACAGAGTGTTTGCTTTGAGCAGGGACAGTTGAAGATGGAGTGAAACTCATTATCTCATTATCCTGCCGCACACGGCCGTTCAGACAAAACTTTGGTTTCACTGGGGTTTCGTTCACCTGCTGAAAAACAACTGTCAGTAACTGTGTTGTGGATAGACAAAAGAGGAAATGCTGAACAGAAGGAGACCGTGAGCCCTACGATTATCTAATGTGGCACCGCTATCTAGATTGAGCAAAGTATTAAATGGTCAGTATTTTGGCAACAGAATTGAATATTTTACTGGAACATCTTGGTGGAAGCAGCTGCTGCAGAGCTGGCAAGATTTTGTCAGTTCCCCAGGCAGAGGGTATTTCCATACATTTAGCTTCTGTTGCCCGTCACTGAATTTAAAAAGGATGGTGACTAATGTACCATGTATGTGAACGGCCACCACAAGGACCATCTGTGTTTGTCAGATGTGTTGTCTTTTAAAACCTCTTACAGTACGTTAATGGGAACTGTATGTATTGACACATGACAAGATGATGTTTGCATTATTTAAGTCTTTTAAGCAAAACAAACATGTTTAGTAGCATATATTAATTTCCAGTGAAGTTTTTACATTTGCATTTTCTAAAAGTAAACACCTGGTCTCTTCGTCCCGTCTCCTCAGGGACTTTACCGCTGAGGCGTCGGATGGATGATGAGGAGGAAGACATGTCTCAGTCCATCTCTCAGCTCTGGGGTACGACTTTCAGGGACGTCAAGTACGAAGATCGAGCGTCACCTATTGCAGCCGGACAGGCCTTCGCTGCTGTCACAGCTGCCATGCCCACGTCGCAGAGTCGTAACAACAACAGCATCAGCATCAATGTGCTGCCCTGCAGTTTGCACTGGCAGCCTCGCCTACCTCTCCACGGTGAGAAAGGGATGAGATGTTCTCACCACGCCGAAGTGATCTGGGATTACAGATTTAGAAACTGGGTCTGACAGCAGTGGATGATGTATTTGCAGTGTAACATCGGTCTATTAGTCATTCCTTGTGTGTGGTTCTCTCTGCACTGGGAACTGTCCCAGTGCACCAAAGAGAATAATTCTCTTTCACTGTGGAAGAAAATAAAAGTCAATATGAGATCAAATTACATCTTAAATTCAGAGACTTAAACCTTCAAGAAACCATCCTTCTAATTGGACCATGCGATAGCTATTGGTGAAAATCATTATTTTCAATAGACAGACAGACTCTCAGCTGAAGTTCAGATCAGCAGATCTCTATTCTGGAGTGAATCACCAAAGTACAAATCTGGAGTTTTATTGCATTTCTAGGAAGCATCCCACCAACAATAGTGGAGTCAGACGACATCTAAATGGAAACATTGTCACATTGTTATATCTTGTGGTTTTAATCTAATATTGTTTTCCCATGCCTCATTAAATGGGAGTGACATCACCCTAATTGAATTAAAGAAGCAGAATACTGTCGCTGTTCACTAGGTTCATGCTGTCCTGGGTTTAAAGTCATCAATAGACAAACACCGCTGCCAGTTGTTATTACGTTGTCATTCATCCAAGTCGGGGCAGGAATAGGTGTCATGCACTTGGCCCCGTGCCACATGACCTGTTTTTGTCGCAGAGAATGCTGAGGCATTTTCGGCTAATGGCAACACTAGAACAATAGTGGCATGACTGCAGACGGGCAGGCCCAAAGGCAGTGAGTAAACCCAGTGACACATGCTATGGTAAGGCAGCAGCGGTACATGAAGGCTGCTGTTGACTTATTAAGGTGCTCTTCACCCCCACTCTCTGACTCTGTTTGTCAAGTGCCTCTCCAATTGCTCACTTAAATGCCTACCTTGTAATTTGCCCATGAGCAGGAACAGCCAATAAAATGTGCTCAGTTTGTCAACACTGTAAATTAAATACCGGTTAATTGGCAGTGTTTTCATGACACAGCTGAGGCCATGATGAGGTTAAATAATATCAATGATGAAAATGAACTAGAATTGAGTTGTTTTTAATGCCGCTGCCATCTTTGATGTGTTTTAGGTAGTGCAGGGTTACTTCCACACTTTCCTGCTCGGTTTGAGCCTATGGAAGACCGGGGAGAAAGGCACAATGAAGTGGGGCAACAGGAAGAGGAGGAGGAGGAGGGCAGAGGGGAGGAAAATGAAAGGAGAGCAGAGGGGGCACAGGAGCAGGCCGGGCTGAGCGCCGAGGCACAGATTGGCCGTAAACTTCGGGAGATCGGAGACAGGTTCCAGCAGGATCACATTGAACTGGTGAGTCTCTTTCCCAGGTAGTGAAGTCCTTACATGAGGATTTGAAAAAAAAAATCTTGGTGATTTGTTTGTTTTAAAGACTGGTATTTCTTGTAAACTTTTCAAAATGTATGAAAACCAAATGTCAACATAATAACAGTGTGAACACATGTTCCCTTGTGTTTTCAATGCAGGTTAAAATTGAAATATAAGCAATGTGTTCGAACTGCAGGGCCTTAAACGTCTCCAACACATTATAGGCTTTAGGACGTTTGTGTGAATGTGTGAACTTCTCTTTCATCGGTGTCAGCATTTCTGTGATTAGAGATGTGAATCAAAGCCACCGCGTACGCCAAATTGTGGCCCATTCTGGGGAAGAAATGGGGCAGAACATTTTGCCAGCTGGATGGCGTACAAACCACACTGGATAAAAATAGTGTGTGCAGTGATTCAACCACTTTCTCAGCCGCACGGCTGGAAGAAAAACCAACTGTAGTCTTCTAATAAGACGGGTTAGAGACAGAGTTACCTCTCATGAAGAAAACCTTTATGAATTTCAAGTAGTTAATATCTCGAATATTTAATGGTCGAGTGCAATGATTTTCAACAGATTTTAATGGTCGAGTGCAATGATTTTCAAAACAGATAAACTAAGTCATTGATTACCACTAGTGCCTTTGTACAACAAAAGTTGGAACTTTTTTGTTATTTTTACCATCATGCCTAGTGTATTAACTTCCCAGGCCAGTTAGCTTCTTTGTTATTTTTACCATCATGCCTAGTGACTTCCCAGGCCAGTTAGCTTTGCTGATCTTGACCTGCTCTAATCAACTGTGTGGTCAGATGTGCCTATCACACACAAGTTAAAAAATCCACGGTTTGCCTCTCTAAATAAATTCCAAATGTGAAAAGTACTGCAGAAAGTACACTGGTTATGTTGTGAAGTCATTCGACACATGCTCTAACAAGGCCAACAACTTCAGCCACTTTGTTTGTGTCAGTGTTAGCAGTTACTGTTCTGACTAAGACTGTCACACTGTCACATGACCACAGACTCGGTTAATAAATACACACTCTCTGGGAGGCGTGTCAGGTTCCTTATTCGTGACAGTTTTGCCACAGGGTCTGTGTAGGCGACAAGGTATGTTGAGTATAAGAAAAAACTTGACGACAGCAAAGAAAAGAGGAAGAAGGGTCGTCAAAGTCCGCAAAGATGTGTGTGAGTGCAATGCGACTGTCACATACAGGAGAAGGAGTGTCTGTGTCAGGGAAGACGGGGCGGCTGTTTATATGCCGGTCTAAAAATAGAGTCTGACTCATACACTAATAGACGCAGCCAGTAACGTGACGGCTACCCACAATACCTCAGTTGTCCTGTTGACTGACTGAGTAAGTGTGTCTTTGTGTGTGGTTTGGTCTGCGTGTGAACTCAGTGGCAGTGGAGATAAGGAAGGGGAAAAAACTTTTTTGACTGTTGTCAGCACTCAGCCTGTTGTTTTTTACTGCTGTTTTAGATAAGTACCGTTGTAGGAAAGAAGTACATAATGACAAGTTAGTCTTCACGATTACTGCCCTCTCGTTTTCATACTACGTTTTTTTTTACGTTTCTCTGTGTATTTTGTCTTTTGTTTGCGTGAAGTACATTGTACAATGAAAAAGAACTGAACACAAAACACATTTAGTTTCAGTAAACACAGGAGAACGCAGCAGCCTTTTTAAGCTGCTTTTCCATCCAGGGGGTGCTATAAACACAGTTTAAATAATCTAGTCCGTGAGCCAGAAGTCAAAACGTTTACCACAACAAATGAAATTATTTGAGTACATTTAGTTTCAAGGGCTATTGACCAACTTCTGAAAAAATAACTGACCTTGAGAAAGACACTCCTGAGCCGGGTGTTAACCACAGCAGGTTAGACCAAGGTCACTCCTCCATCCCTGGATATTACAGTAATGAGCCCTGCAACTGGGGGACTCTATGCCAGTTTGAATCCCAGCCGTGGTAGAACAAAAGTGTTTGGAGCAAACGCGAACATTTTTGCACACTTAAATGTTGAGCAATAGGCTGATCCTGACCCTCCCACATCTGCAGTGACATTTTCCCTCCAGAAATCTTCCCCTAAAAATGGTGAAGATAGACACACCACCATCCTCTCCTCTTATGTCCCATTATTATTTTGCTTGGTCCTCAACACAGTTCTGTTCTAGAAACCTATTTCCCATTTTCCAACACAAATGGGAGCAGAAAGATAAGCCTGACATGGAATTTAACCAGACTGTTGTTTAATCAAACTCAGCAGTGCAGAACGGAGGCAATTAAGGATAATTAGGGCTGTATTTAGTTGGGCTCTTCATTTCTCTCTGCTAGTTCCACATCAAATAGCCCGTAGCGGACGGTTATTACTGGTAGAGTTCTTGATGGACAGAGCATGCAAGAAAGAGAAGGAGAGATTAAAAAAAAGAGAGAGAGACAGTCAGTGGCAGCAGTGCTTATGCAACAGACTGCAATACCACCGACTGTTCAGAGATCTAGAGGGAGCTGTGCAGGATCAGAGGTGAGGAGGGAGAGCAAAGAGCCAGCAGAGTGTCAGTGGAGCTGGAGGATTATTCCGATAGAGAACGACAGAGCTGGGACAGGAGAGCTCCACGGGTGGGAGCACTCCCTGTTTCCTGTGTCGGGTCGTGGTATTTATTCATCTGTTACAAGAGAGATGTGATGAAATAGGCAGCGTGTTCTCTGAAAGCTCTTCACCTTCAGCTCCTGGTTATAAAAAAACGAGTTATTGTCAGACTATGATCAGGTTTTTCTGCAGTTCAGAAAACATCAAAAACTCCACCTGGTAGTGTCTGCAGAAAAGAGGCACCGCGAGTATGGAATATCTGAGTGTGTGTGTGTGTGTGAGACTGACATGTTTATTAGACACAAGGTAATGTTGTGGAAACACTCGGTCTTCTCAGGCCATACGGTTTCATCCCGTAAGGGTTTACCACAGTTCACAGGGTTTTACAGGAAACCACCGTGACACTGAGGGTAATGACTCTTTGTAGTGATGACTCTGTGATGTGGGCCACACGGTGGATGGGTGGTTAGTCCTCTTGCTCTCTCAGCGTGAGAATCACTGGTTTGATCCCCAGTGGGAACAGAGTGTGTTCTTCAGTTTCCTCCCACAGTCCACACACATGTAGATCAGAAAAAACTGGACACACAGTTACCACTGGTATAAGTCGACTGACCGGCTAACTAGCCAGGTTGTACCCCAGCCCCACCCCCCTAACCTCAGCTGACCCTGTGACCCTGAAAAGGACCCTTTAAAAGATAAATAAATAAATGCTAAGTGAGTCCCAACTTTTACTCAACATTTTTTTCCTTCTCTTTAGTTCATGAGGCACCAGAGACAAAATCTTCCCGTTTGGATGCGCCTGACGATGGCGCTGTTTGGCTTCCTCTTTCCTCGAGAGGCGCTGGTGCCCCGTCTGAGAGGACAGCAGAGATGAAGGGAACTCCTGCTGGACCCCGACTCTCGGCCCTTTGTTTTCCCCTCATCAGAAACAAATGGACCAGACTTTTAGAGATGGCACTGTAAGATGAAACACGGGTTTGGAATTATGGAACAAAAAAGAGATGAAGAAAACAATAGTCACCGCTGGTCGGAGACTAAATACAAACTTTTTTTTTTGTTGTTTTTCTTCTTTTATTTTTTGTTTTCCCTGTTCATTTTTCCCACCTATACAAGAAGAAGCCATTGTGTTTGAGGAGATATTTTCGAAATATTTGTAAGATGACCTATTTTGTACAGGAGACTGCTGTTTTGATTTGAAAATTCAAGTCTTGAAGAACCTTCATCTGTCCAGGGAACGCCTTATTCTCTCCAGCCACAGTTCACACTCACTGTTCCGACAAGGACATTTTTACGAAAGAGATCAATGTGGACACTTTTCGGTGACACACTGTGGATGTGTTCACTTCTCTGCTGACGTTATTGACTTTCAAACCTTGACGACTCCGTGGCACATTTCTAGTTTATTCTCAGAAGAATAGAAAAGTCACGAAATGATCCTTTAATGCTGAATTGTGAAAATGTTTGTCATGACTTTGAGGCAGTTACACACACACACACATGCACATGCACGTGTGTTGCACTATTGGTCAGTTCAGATGCCTATTTTTAGCAGCTTCCACCGTAGAGACATTAACGTCAACCTGTGTCTCAGCTTTTACTGATGTCATCCATCAGCCTCTCCACCACCGACACATTTAAGAGATTTTTATTTGTACAGCTGAATTCAGATTTTTCACCTGACACAGCAAATTGTACTCAAATGTTTCAATTTGCAACCATTGCTATGTACACTGCACACCTACGTGCACCGAGTGGTGCAGTCGGAGTGAAACCAAAAAAAAAAGCACAAAGTCAAGAAAATCTCCTTAGAGGGGGAAACAATCAGGGAAGTGGAAACAATCAGACGACTGAAAGGCTTTGGATTGTCTTCATCCTCGTCCAAAGCTTCTCAGGATTTCTTTCTCTGGCTGAGTGGACAATCACTACTTGATGATATTTAACAGCATTTCAGAAGGTGAGCAATAGACAAGCCAGTGGAATGGAAAACAAATCTTAGGGATCATATATATATTTGCAGTCAAAATGACAAACATAGATGGGTATTTGCCTGTAGAGATGCTTTTTATTTTAATTTCCAGACGTTCACGCCACAGGCACTGAGTCAAAGCTGCCGCGCTCACCCCTCCATGAGATTTCCCCGAGTTCGACCTCTTATTCAAGTGCTATTTTCCACCGTGCTCTCAGTGGTAAAACAACAACAAACCAATCAGCTTGTGTACAGTTTTGAGATAAATTCATTTTTTTATAAAACACACAGAGACACACCTGGATGTAGGAAAGGGTTTTCACACATCCCCGTGTGACGACTGCTACTTCGCGCTTCTACAACGACGCAGCCATTGTTGAGACAGTCTTTGAATGACTTTAAATGAGATGTTAAAACTTCTGTATTGTTCCAGTCTGTTGTAGATTCATGATATGAACCTTCTGAAGACACTGATGGGTTTTGGTTTTGTTTTGTTTTTTTTGTTTCCCACTTTTTGTTTTCCAAGGGGAATAGTTAATAACCATATTCGAATATGTGATGCTTGTTATGAAATTCTTTAAAAAAAAAAATCTGCCTCTGAATTTGGTCTGATCACGGGGCAAAGACATTTCATTTCATAGCATAGACGCTTTTTCCAAAGCAAGTCTTCTTCCAGTTTTTGGTACCGTTTAGTCCTTCGATGAACCAGTGTGTAGTCTGCAGAGTGGAACCTTCAGAGCAGCTGTGCTCACATCATGTTGGTAGAAACTCCATGTCGCCACCACAGACTACACACTGATCCCTTGTCTTCACCAGTAGCTGAACCAAAAGTTTGTTTCCTGCAAACACTGAACGCTGAGCCAGTTCAGATATTGTGATGCCGTTCTCAATGCAAAGCTTGACTCATCACTATCTCTCCGCCGCGTCCTTTTTAACTATTCCCTGTTCTTACCACAGGACATTGTTGTTTGGTTTCTTGGAGATAATTTATTCTAATTTATTTTTGTGTATATTTTTGCTCAGTGCTACTGTATAGATGCTATCTCAGTGTGTACAGCCGGGTTTTTCCCCCTCTTCTTTTTACTCTGGTTTATGTGCATTCAGTCGTCTTTGCTGAGCCGCTGTGAGAGGTCGGAGCGAGGCCACACGCCTTGTGTGTTTTCACACGCACACACACAAACGGCGTTGAGTCATCTACAAAGAAACGATCATGACCAGCAGACAATCAAATGTGTAGGAAACGTGCCTTGTGAAAAACAGCCCGTTCGCGTCAGCGCTACCTTCACAAACACATGGCATATCTATCCAAAGGTCACTGGTCCTGCGTCAGTGCAGTTGGCACAGACACCACATTATCTCATGTTGTGTTTTAGTGCAAAATAAGAATTTTTTTTTTTTTTCAATTCCTCGCATCAGCTCACGAGGCACAGGCTCAACCTTTGACCTCTCTCAGCACCAGTTTCACTCTTCTCGACATCAGAAAGAACTGTTTGCAATCAACATGCACTGTAAAAAAACAAACAAAACGACGACTTTTTTAAAAAAACCTTTCTACTGTATTTTGCACCTCTCTCTTTTCTACTCTTCTGCTGAACTTCGCCTCTAGATTCTTGAACGTTTTGGAAAACCTGTAAATGCTGGATCGACATCTTTCTGGACTTCTGTGCTTTCTTACCTACAAATCTAGCAGGGCTGTGGGTTTACATTTGAAGGAGGATCGAGCCACCACGGTGCCCAGTATTATTATTTTTATTTTATTTTTTTGTACGAGGGCCGAGCCCCTCGGGTGACACATTTTGTTCCGTGTTCAACCTTCAGTGTCTTTAATATCAAATTTCTCGGATCAGTCTTTTTAAAAAATAATTATTCAGTGAAGATATGACTCTTTTTAACTTTTTAACTGTCAAGTGCTGTGGTTTGGATTTTTTATACACAGACATGAATTTGACATTTGTTGCTCTCTTTATAAAACACTTGAGCAAACATTTTCCATACCTTTTTCTAAGAAGACAGAAAAAGAACTGCAACATGACTTTTTTTTACTTGCTTTTCTATCATTTTGTTTTTTTAAACTGTGTGGGTGTTTTTTATTTTCTACGTTTGTTAGAAGAAATGTTTCTAATTCTGCTGTCACACTCAGTTCAAGGGCTTTTTTAATATTTGTAAATGGAATTAAGTGCATGTCCAACATTCCTGAAGAAAACATCCGTATCCTAAGGGTTTGAATGTAATTTAATGGAATGAAAAGAAAAGAAAAAACACAATATTTCTAGTAGTACATGAACTGAATAGTGGGACTTTTTTTTTCTATTCCTTTGCTGCGTGTGCAGGGAGTTTGTACTGTCTTCACATTGATTTCTTTACAATCAGAGTGGTCTCAAGGATTTCACATCCGTGTGTTTCTATGAAGTGAGACCCAGTCCAAATGTAGCAGTTTGTTTTTTATGGTTTTTCTGAAAGCATCGGCTGTGTTATCTTTGGGACTGCTCTGTGTCTGCTGCACCGATCACTATTAGCGCAGGACATGAAGTGATGGAGGGACTGGAGGATGAGGACCGGGGGATGTTTGTTCTTTTTCTAGTGCAATATGCTGTACATAAGAGCTTGGCTCTCAAAGGAAAACCTTTCTCTTAAATTCTTCAGTTGTTCAATGGGTACATTGCTGTTTGTTTTTTTGTTTTTTTTTCATTAAATCTTTATGGAGAATTGACCTTTGGCCTCTTCATCGTTTCTTTTTCAAAACCATAACCACAGTTGCAAACATTTACTGGTCCACACAACCTTTGGTTTTCAATATAATTAATTAATTTGAAATATTAAAATGATCATGCCGTCAAATATTAGCTCCTACTGACTGCTAACTTAGATAGTGATTAAACTCAGGTTACTAGGTTACACAAACGCTCATTTATTATGATTTATGATCTATTCAGATGATTTATTATGTCATTTAATCATTTGATTAAATGACAGTGAAAACACTTATCAACTCCAGTTATAATCAGTAGGTAAACAGTGCCAGAAATGCCATTGCTCAGTAGGTGAGGCTACTACTTCCATCGCTATGTTTCAATGATCACATTTCATCCTGAGTGCTTGGACAATATCAGGTTGGAGTACAACATGTAACCCTACCACGATACGTCGTTAAGGCATTTACAGAGCAACGTCAAAGCTGAGGTTAAAGTATAAAAAAAAATCTGTGTGAATCTGTCTATCTTTATAATATAGATTCATATTTTTGTTTCCACGTTTTTTAAAGCTATTTTTCTTAGAGGCAACAGAGAGGGCACAGAAACAAGTGACGGCATGTGTGTGCTGTGAGTTTGGATGTGCAGGCTCGTTAGTGCGTCTCGCGCCCCAGGACTCTGCTGATGTTGGCTAATGTTACGATATGTCAAACGCAGTTCCAGCTGTCAACTCTGGGACATTTCTTTTTGTACACTGACGGTACAAACCTTTAGTGGTGATTACATTTCAGTGAGTCCAGACTCATGCAGTCAGGTCGCAACAAAAAACATTTGTTAACAGAGGATTATAGGAAAAAAATGTTTTTAGGTCAGTGTTTCCCAAAGTGAGGGGCAGGTCCCTACTCGCAATTGCAACAGAGAAAGTCAATTAATTTCACTTTCAACATGTTCTGTATTTGAGTCTGAAATGTAAGTCATTTTATTTCCTTTTTCATTGATATATTGAATTACTGTGTTTTGTGGAGTTTTGAAGGAACATCTGTGAATCTGCCTTGGCGACCACTGCCTTTGTTTAATGTGAATTGGACAAAATGACATGAAGAAAGTCCACGGCAGTAGTCAGACCTTCAGAGAGGCTGCCACGCCCTGACTGACTCCTGTGACTCCTGAAAATGTTGCTTTTTATTTGTCATTGTTTTCATTGCTGCTCTGAAGGAACTCCAAAACGTTTGTGTTAAAATTACAAGATGATGATGAAGAGCAGCAGAACTGGCAGAGAGGATGTTTGTACTGTATTTCTAAACTAGTCGTAATGTTTATAAAAAGTTGTGTAAAAAAAAAACTCCCACAATCCAGTGCAAGGCTATGATCCTCAGACTCCAGTCACAACCCCACACTCTGGGCTTCGTTCTTTAACGCAAGACCAGCTGGAGAGAAAAGCCCCGTCCCCTGGGACTCCTGCTGGTAAATACAGACAAGTGTGTGTATGAACATGTGTGTGTGTTTCTTCACGCAGGGAGAGAGAATGTTGGGGGAGGGGGTGAGGGGCTGGTGAGGGCCTGTCTAGCTCAGCAGTTTTTCGCACACAGCCCTGACAAAGGACTCTGTGTTCTCCTGGCCAGTCACTCAGGGAGACGCCCTCATGATAGCCCGGTGCCTATCTCCAGGGTCACGCCTCAGCTTCAGCAGCGGTAGCAGAGAGAAGCTCCAGTTCCCGGCTCTTTTTGTTTACTTCTGCCTAGCAGCTCCACGTGTTAACCCTTTGGTGTCAGGCTGTAAAGTCAGACCCAAGGTTTGGACAAAGGCTTTTTTCCCCAGTATGTGACAGACATGTGACATGATGCGCTACATAAAATCACATGTCCTCTGCATGACGTTGGTCAGTATTCTGAATGTAAGGCACAGAGAATTTCAGGGTTAGGGTTCAGAGAGAGAATGTAGTTACTGATCCTCCCCTGTGGGAGTGCGTTTAAACAAATTATCTACTTAATAAAATGTGTAAAATATTGCACGTTGCCTAATACTTTGTTTGCTCCTGTTTGTCTTCAATCATATTTAGTGAATACAGGCAAATGAGGAGCATTACAGCAGATAAACAGACCCCTTTCAGTTCAAATGAGCTGGGGGCTAACTACTGTATGGCTGTGTCTTTGTTTACATTTCAGCACAGTCAATGCCAAAAGTCAACAGAAATCATCTTGTCACAGGTTCTTCGTCAACTTTTATAACCTTCACCAGGATCTTATGAGCCTAACTATCACCGAGTGATGACATTTTAATTATCACCCTCGGAGAGCTTCCTGTGTTTCAGTGATGCACCAAGGGACTGGGAGCAGGATGTCTGTAGGAGCATCATCAGCATCTGCTGCTACTCTAAAAAAGTCCGCTAACCTCCTGTCGTCGTCACCTCCTCCTCACCACTTGCTCATAAACGTATGCCTCGGGCTATAACTGAAGATGTGACGACCGCACTGCAGAAACATCTCTAAACATCTCCTCTGAGGAGCTCCAAGACAAAGGCGGCTGTTGATATGGTCAAAAACAAAGTAGTGTTGACTTACAGTAAAGAATACAAAAGTGCAGTTTCCTCCCATCAGGAAACAGACTTCCCATCCACGGAGAATTGGTTGAGCCGCTCTGAAAGGACACACATGTCAGGTGTAGCACTTCAGCGGGGTGTTGGGTCAAAACATGGTGCAGCTGCAGCTCAGGAGAGGCTCTGGGGAGCAGTGTGACCTTCTGCATAGAAGAGCCTGTGTTCTGAGGATTGTGTGATTCGCAGACTATAGTGTGAGAGACGTTCAGTTATGTAGCGAAGGCAAATATGTCACGCCGGACCTCCTTTACTGCTTTTTAATGGAAACAATCTCATTCAGGCGCCGGTTTTGTTCAGAACCTTGAGGCCTCAGACCAACGTGTTTACAACAGTAAAAGTGGAAACAAAATGTCACCTCCTCGTGTTGTCACAGCAGTTTCTCTGCTGTTTTTATTTCTGAGGTGGGCCTTATTACCACAGAAATCTATTTTCTATATAAAAAAACACCTGGTATTATTTCTCCATCCTTATATTTGTAGTTGTTGTTAACAGCTTGACATGTCCTCTATTAGAATTGACATGAAATTTAGAAAAAAAAACAAGATTTCCATTTCCCATTGCGTTTAGACTCTTCAGGTTTAAAACTGATTCATCAACTTTTGTCACAGAGTTTTGATCAGTGCAGTTTATGGTGTAGTTCCACAGAGGAAGATCTGACTGGTACTGAAAATCAGTCTTGGACATTAACTAAGACCAGGACAACGGGAACACTAATGAGCTGTGAAGACACAGATCTGTGACTGTGTGATTTACTTTGTATATTAATATAAAGTCATTATAACATTGATAAAAATAGGTTTTGTGAATTTGGGCGACATAAATTGGTTTTTGACCAAATTTCACAGTGGTTCTTTGAACGGAGCTCGGCCTTGAATGTAACTAAACAATATCTCCATAGTGTTTATCTTCCTAATAAACAACAGTAACAGTCTCTGAGTAAATGCATCTCTAAACTGGCAATTGAGAGCACAGTGTTAATTATAAGTTCAGTTCTTTGATAACAACATCATTGTTGTATGGAGAAAAACATAGTGTTTGTTTTCATTCTCTTAAACAAACTACAACGACAGGAGGAGAACAGCCAATGTTTGTAGATAAATATTTCCCCCTGTCAGGTGTGTCTTCGGGAGGATACATGTGTCATATGTTTTTAATTGTTGCAAAAACAAAAATTCAGCCTTGTGTTTTTTGTTTGCTCTTTTCTTTTTGAGGTATTAGCACAAAACTAAAATACTTACTGACAAATATAAATCAGCAGACCAGGGTGGAACGACGTCGCTCAGAGACAGACGCCAAACCTTGAAAAGAAGGTATCATGTAAATTGTAAATTGACCGTGGCGCTCCTCAGTTACCTGGCTCCACTCTGACTAAGCCGAGCTGCCTTCACTTTACAACCACAACCACTCGTACGCACACACACACACACACACAACCACCAAATAAGGGTGGAGAGCAGCCAATCCATCTCCTTTGGTGATAAAAGTTAAACACAGCCCATGAGTTGAGACATGCCTCGGAGGGACATGGTGCAGAGAGGCGTCCACCATTGTCTCTGTCATCCCGGCCTGTATGAGGGGGGAGGATAAACTACCCAGATGATAAGTGGGTATTTATATGGTGGTGACTGTTGTCTAATGGAAGACAGATGAGTGGTAAAAGACAGACAAACAGTCTGTGGAGACTGTCTCCTATGATGTCTCTGTCTCTGTGGGATCGGGAAAATTATAATACAACATAATGGGTCGTGTCACACAAACCCACCAGTCTGTGTATATATTTACATTAAAACCACCAGGGTCAGAGTTGGAGCAGGCAGAAGACAGCCTCAACATAATCTGTGTGTGTTTTTTTAATGGTTAATCTGTGTGTCCGTGTCACATGGTGGAGGGTTGTGGCCTAGCCTTACAGCGAGAAGATACTTGATTCCATCCACGGAGGGGAAGTGAGAGTGAACGGTTGTTTGTTCTATTGTGGCCCTGTGGCCTTTAAGCATTAGTAGTTTATATGCTAGCTCTCAAGAAGTTAGCAGAAACCAAGCAGTTGGTTTCATTATATTTGGCTGTGAAATGATCCAACCACATGCTAACGATCAACATAGATTTTATATAGGAAACGGACAAAGCCATGGACGCCATGGCTGAGGTTGTAGAATGGAGAAAAATGATCAACAACGATCAGTGATATTTCTGAATCACGTGTCATGGAAGACAGGTCTGTAATACACACACTGGACTACTTTTCTACTACTGAGAAGCACTTTGAGTTGGTTTTTTTTTTTTTCGGAGATACACTGAAGCCCACAAATAGCTCTACTGTGTTATATTTCATGGGTGCGGTGCAGTTTAATTGTTTTCCAACTCAAACATGGCTGTGGTACTTGAGAGCAGAAAAACACAGTGATTTTGAAGCACACCCAAAACTGTAGCTCTTACTACTTTCTGGTAAAGCCTGTCGAGGCAGTTGTGGAGCATGCTGGGATGCCAAGTCCTGTGAGGTGCTGATAAGGGCTGCGCCATACAGATGTTGTTGAAACAGATACTGGTGGCCAGTATTTATCTGGTTGCAGTGGGCCATATAAAAGTAATATCTGATCATTTTATATTTTAAATATTTTATTAAAAAATATGTGTTGGTATTCCTTAAAGATAAAATATATTAGTACTAATAAAGAAGAAACTTTTTCAAACTCCTGTTGTTATTGAAAAAGAATGCTAGCTGATACAGTGGCCACAGCTGCCTCAGCTGCTGCCTCAGCATTGACATTTTTCGGTGTTAAAACTCTCTGACATTTGGCTGTGAACGTACTGTAAATGACATTGGTGATGGTTAGATGTTAGTTCCAGTTAGCTGTTTGAGCTCTTAGGCTAACAGCTAATCTACAGCCAGACCTATGACATCATGAACACGTTTGGGTTAGAATCACACCACCAGAACAATAAAGTTACATTTGAATTATTTCATTGTATACTATTACAGTAAGGGTTACGTGAACAGGTTCAAGGTAAAGCGTGCTATAAATAAACTGTCAGCCATGAACTATTGCACTCTTCTCTACTACAGCTGGTCTCCTCCTACCTTTAATATTGACACAACTTCAATTACTGCAGTACCAGCCTGACAATCATTGGCAGACAAGTCGACACGGAGAGTTACAGTAGTAGGTAAAATATCACGTTGCTCCGGCCCCATATCACAGCATGGCATCTGTGTTCGACATCATATTTACATCTGTGGTGTCAGGTCTGAAGTCGTCTGGTGACTCCACTGAATCCCTGGTCTGAAAGTTCAGCTGCCAGACAATGATGATTGTATTTGTTGACTGTGCAAACAACCGGGAGTACTTACAGAAACTGGTGGTGGTGGTGGTGGCAGTATCACCTCACACACTGACATGAAGACTTGGTGACACGCAGGCGTGCATTTCAGGTACACAAACACACACACACGACGAGCAAACAAGTGTGTGAGAAAAGTGAGGCAACAATATTCAGGCTGCAGTGAAGCCTGTGAGTCTGTGACATGATGAATTGACTTTGTAGAGGAGGGGGGGTTACTGAGATGGATTATGTGCAGGTAGTGAAAACTCCATGTACACGCTGTAGTGCTTTTATGCAGTAGATGCAGACAGACATGGTATTAATAGAGAGCCTGAGCCTGGAGGAGTTGATAGACCTGGGGGAGAAACAAAGGCAACGACTGGATGATTTATTGCAGGAGCATAAAAACTGATGGTTTTCTGCAGTAACTGTTTTTTCAAATCCGTCAAATGTAGTACATGAAGGCAGAATTACTACATACCTTATTTTATGGATTATAAGTTGCATGTTTTTTCATCCTTTGGCTGGGTTTGCGACTTATATGTTAAAATATATCATATCATGTTTGTTATTTTCACACTGACAGCCGCTAGAGGGCCCTGGTGCGACTTATACTCCTAAACGACTTATACTCCGTAAAATTCGGTAATCACTAATTGTTTTTAGCTACATTGTTTAACTGTAATAAAACTGTAATAAACTGGTGAGAGAAGCAGCAGAGATCAAGTTGTGAGAAAATGCACCCACGTGCCATGGTGAAACTGCCGACCAGACCTGACCTGTCATCCATCATTATTTCAATATAACAGAGTGCCTCCTTGTGGTGCCTTCGTTACAGTATCAGGGCTAACCACCATCAAAACAGCAGTATTTCAGGGGAACTCACAGAACATGGAGCTCAACACATTCTACTGTGGACTTGTTACTTTTGTATGGACCTGTTCCCTCATTAGGCTGTTTCTGCCCCTGGTGTTAGCATAGTGACTCAGCCCTTGTGCTCTTTGCAGAAGAGGTGAGTGTAAAAACAAGGCTTTGTCCAAAAATCTGACTGTCTTGACACAGTTTGACAGACCTGCCAAGTTTGCTTTTACTGAAGAAGAAGTCGTCTTTGTGTTAGTGATGTAAGATGTAAACAATGATGTATCTTTGGAATTCATATTTTAAAACAACAAATGTTTAACCAAACAGAATCAGGTTAGTAAAACGATGGCAGTGTTTCGGTTAATGTTTTTTTTTTTACTCCTTTATTTTGACACAAGTCTCACTAATGGCATCGAGAGGATTTGTTGCACTGCGGTACTCCACCTGGAACTGTTGTTAGAACAGAGTTTATTGTGTGGCTTTAAACAGCGACAACTGTTGCCACATCAGTTATGTTACAAAAATGTTGACCAGTTAATGGTTGACAGGAAATGAGTTAGCAATATTTATTTTCATATGTTGACTATGAATTATGTTGGAAAGTTGATACTCTGGGCTTGTGTTGGGTCCACCACACCACTCGCCATGAGAATTTACCGTGTTGTGTGACACGCTGAGGGAGCGGGGGTGGGGAGGTGTGAGGGGTAAGTAAGAAGTGCAGGGGTAGGATTCCAGGGGGCTTTCCAGGGGGGTTTTGGGTTTGTGTTCCATTAGACCCGAATCACCAAAGGGCATCTCAGTCATCGAGTCCAGTGTGGATCTTATGGGACGCACTGGACTTTTGAAATGAATGTGTGTTTATACGTGACCACAGTTGATCAGAGTTGAACCAACACAGTCATCCTGTCACTGAAGTTCAGTTTTTAACAGTGATTTTAGACCATAGGGGTATTTTCCCGTCTAGACTCAGGTGCCCCCATTGCTGCAGGTGAGTGTTTATGAAAATGTCTTGCCAGACTGTCTCCTGCAGTGTTCTTCACACGTGAAGGACAAAGTGTCTGAAACCTACAAACAGAAACAAGCGCTCACACTCACACTTTCACACCGACGGCCGACTGGAAGTCACGAGTCGACCTGCATGTCTGCACATGTGGGAGGAAATGTGCGAGTCCTACGCAAGCATGGGAGGAAATAAAAACCCTTCACAGAGAGTGGTGACTCAGCAGTGTTGAGTCATAAACACATATTTACAGCAGTTACAGATCTGAATAAACCTGAGCGCTTTTGTTATTGGCAGCAGAAACACTTTCACCAGCGTGTCCCTGTGACAGCAGCCGCAACAACAACAGCAACAGTCTCCACGTTGTGCTTATTAAACTCCAGTGTTTCAATCAACCGTGGCTCATCTGTGACTGGAGGTGAAACCAGGACAAACCTTAATCCTGCTGCAGTTACAGGTTACAGTCTGAACTTTCCCCTAATAAACAGTTATCGAGTGACATTATGTAAACAGGTGACAGGTCTGTTGGCCGACTTTGTTGACAAGCACATCATCTCATTTCTCTCGCGTGTGATGGCTCACCACAACATTTACGTCTGTTCTGAATTTGTCCCAAAGTAATAAAAAAGCAAACACTGTTAACATTGAACCCGAGGAGAAAAACTGTGAATTTTAATAGATTGAAGTCAGCGAACTTATCCCTGGTATTTTTTCCGACTTCCAGTGTTATTAATGTCTCCGGCTATTTTGTTTTGGGGTTGAGTGACTGCTTGATTGTTATTTCTTATCTCTCTCCTGTAGTGGCCGAGGTCTATTAGCACAGCAGTCTGAGGTGAAGGCCAAACAATGGCAGCAGTCGCTATTTGCCCTGAAAACACTGATCCTTTCCCCTCTAGTGTTTTCATTACGGCTACTCAGCCGCAGGATAATTTCCCCTCAGTGGCCTGAGGTATTTGAGGTCTGTGCATGAACTGTGGTCAAAAAAAAGAAGTCCACTGTAATTCTTTTTGGAGAAAATGAATTGTGCACTTTGCTGTCATTAGCCCAATGGGCGGATATGAAATGTTACTCCGTGGCCTCCAGGGATTTTGATGAAAAGAGCTGAAAAGTGTGGATGAGTAATGAGGGAACACTCCGCCGGCCGCAAGTTGTTTTGTTTTTGCTGTGTTTGCACAGCAGCTAGATTTAATGTGACAGAAAGTGCATTAAAAGTAAAATATTATCAAGTGCCTCATAAACACGAAGTGAAGTGAATACTGTGTGGCCAACAGAGGGAGAATTCAACCGTTCACTTCAGGCTGGCTGATTCTTTAAAGGCTCCAGAGCCAATCACAGCAGGGCAGTCTGTCCATCACTAGGTAACAAACAACCATTCACACCAACATTCACACCAACATTCACACCAACCAATGAATATATGTTTTATGTTACAGCATAACATACATTAAGACAAATCATTTCTATTTGTGCAAAAGATTTAGGCAGGTGTATATGTTTATCTTACTGCCCCTGTTGTCGCCCTTCCTTTTCAAAATATTGAACCAAATGTTGTGGAGAATCAGAAGATCTTTCTCAACTACATTTTATATTTTACAGCCATCGTGGAGGGCATTGAATTAATGAATATACAAAGAATAAATCCAGCCGAAGTACATGTGTACATCGCATACAACTTTTGCACAGTACTGTGTATTTCATATTTCAAGTGCACAGATTCAATTCACACATTTTCCACATTTAAATATATCTTATTAAATCCTAAAAGTACAAGAAATGTACAGCCTCCAAGTAGAAACTGAGTGGGCACACAGGAGGTCAAAGGTGACACATACAGTAAGAAGAGGAACACAGTTGTTGTGTCTGTTCTCACTCAGTGGCATTTACTGCCCTGCTCCACAGCTGGGGGAGCAGGAGGACGAAGGCATTGTTTTGTACGTTAACACGCTCTCTGTCCCACTGAGGTAAAAATAGTTCCCACTTCTATTCTCCTGCAACAGAAACAGCGATTGCTCGGCCAAAAACAATATTTGGACATGGCAGCAGATGTCCCCAAACAAGCCCAGTAGGACGGGCCAGTGAGGGGAAACTTTTGGCATCACCCGCACTGCAGGGAGGGCAAATAGTCTGGAAACAATGTGGTTTATGAGCACACTTGAGGGAGAGCACGAGCGCCTGCCTGTATCTCAGCTCGTGACACTCAATGGGAAGCTCAGATTTATAGAGGATGAAAAAAAAAAATTCCCCTTTTTAACTGAAGCGGGGGGGCAGTTCACAGAGTTCGCTCCTGTACTGGTAAGCACTTTTTGTTTGATTTGGGAGCTGGGAAAGCGGTCGCTCCCACTTTCTTTTGCAATTGCTCTTGTTTAATGTAGTGTGATTACCGCACGCTGGGACAGAGAACGACAGCAGAGAAGCACGACGTCTCGCTTTTCAAATCCGGGGAGTCTGATCGTTGTCAGATTTCCCAGGCGGTGTCGTCCTTCACTGCTGCTCATTTGTCACTTCTTAAGAGGCCTATTAACAACGGTGCTTCCCTACCAGAGGACGATGGTTTGTTGCACTCAATGCTCCTTTGATTTCACAGAAATAAAAATAAAGAGCAGCCAGTTTACATAACCCTGATGATCTAAGGAGTGAATCACTTTGAAAAACATTAAAAAAATGATCATTAAGTCATCCTCACCTGTCTTCTGTAGAGACAAACATTTAATAACCCTGATGAATACAGTACATGCAGACCTGGATGTTGTCACTGTGTTATCTCCACTGAGTTTATTATACAAGAGTGAAGTATTCCTGTCACTTCACATGTTTAATAAACACACACACAGACTGAGTCACTGCTGATTCCCAGAAACTGCAGACACAGATATGTTGTGATTTAATAAACAAATATCTACAATAATAAATGTATTACCATCCAATCTCCTTGTTTCTTGCAATGATACTGCATTATTTGTTGTACACTTTTTTTACCTTGTTTTTTGTATTTTTTCTTATACTACACAGCAACCTCTGTTGTTTTGTCAACATTGTGAAAAATATATCCCATATCATCTATGGCCACCAGGGCAAATTTACCCAACTAAATCGTAAATTTCCCTAAAAATATACTAATTAAATGAGTATATTTCTCCTACTTCCATGTTTCAACCTGAGGACAATGTTCTTTGGGTTATATGCCACTCCTTTCCTTCCAAATGGACGTCGTTAACCAGTGGTTTCACAGATATTTTACTAGTTTTGTTTGTTTTACATGCAAATGTCATGAAACTTTGAGACGGTCCCTGGGACTCCACATGAAAAAGAAGAAGAAATAGTCCACACTTCCCTGTTCCCAGGGAGCTGTTGGTGTTGGCTCAACTCACCGCAGCCAGGGCCGGGATTCAAACCAGGAAACTTCACATCACCAACCCTATGCTTTTAACTTTCTCCAACTTTTGAATGTTTATTATGTCATTTCTCACTTTCCTAAGTTGTTACTGTGACAGGTTAAACATTTGTTGTGATTATTCCTGAAAAGATGAACTGTATGATAAACGATCATACACCAAGGTGTTTAGTTGTTGTTGTTGTTGTTGTTGTTTTTCTCCAAAACTGTATTTATTTATTTATTTATTTATTATACCTGACCTTAAATTTATTTTATTTAAGTTAAATTATGTGTTCATTTCCCAAATGTGTTTTCCTTTAATGACCCTTAATGCAACACAGTCAGTCCAAGGACACTGGTCTGTGTTCACATGTATGTTGGACCAGTGTAGACAGGAGTTGTAAAGGCTACTGAGAGACACCATGGGTCCACACGGTGCAGCCAGATTTCACTCCTTTTTTTTCTATAATTTTTTGAGTCTTTTCTCATCAATCAGGAGACACTTCAGCACCCTCGGAGCCGCAGCACTGATTTTCCATCTCAATCAGCAGAGCCGGCCAGAGAGAAACTTATACACCACCTCAGGAGACCATCAGACAATGGTGCTCACATCAGTCCTCACTCCCCCTCCTCAGCCCCGACTAACACTCCGTGACCTGGACCTGGCACTCTGACATGGCAGTGATTCAAATCGACAAGCTCATAGACATGAGTGCTACATGATCCTCTTCTGGCAGGATTATTATGCTTCCAACACTCCTGCCAAAACCCAGGAACAGCGGGGACTTCAGCTTTCACTCAGAGGAGACACTTAATACCTGATATATTACAGACACGACTCTCGGGGAGAAATAAACACCTTGTATATCTATTAAAACATGTTAAGTTCACTGTGGCCGTTGTTTTTTAAACTGCAGGTGCATTTAAAAAAAAAAATCCTTCACCTGAGAAAAACAGTTTTGTGACATAACTGTGCGTGACATCAACGAGGATAACAGCGTTGTTTTTTTCAAAGCATCTGCAGATCCAACCAGCTGAACCAGAAATACAGAGTGGTTTATCTGAGGTTTTGAATTTTAGCCAGTATTACAGAGCATTGCACGGTGAATCCTGCAGAACAAGACTGTGACAAGACGAGCACAGGTGGGATTCACGTCATTACATTTAATTACACACTAGCAGTCGCTTAAAACACAATGTAGTGTTGTTCTGCAGCTGCGTCCTTCAGGAGAGGAGGAGAAAGCAGAAGCAGGAGGAAAGGAGGCGACGGAGCAGGTCTCCGGGTTATTGTTCAAACTCCTCCACCTTCACCCCTCCGCCGCAGGCTTTCTCTTTATCAGTTAGTGGCACGTGATGGGCAGAAGAAAGGTCCTTTCTTTTTGTAGGAAAAGGACACTTGGCTGCCGATGAGTGACGACGGGGAAGGAAGTGTTGACAGAACGGTCATGTGCTGGACTTCCTCTGATAGACTTCACACAGCATTAGGGCATTAAACAGGAATCAGGGCTAAGAAAATTAAGTCATGATTGGACTCAACCAAAGACAAAGTGAGATTTGATGCCAGAGTCTGTGAAACCTGTATTTATTTCACCCTGACAGTGTCATGTCCTACTTGACATGTACAGTAAAACAGATGATTAAGTGCATGGTCTTTACAGCCTCAATCCCATAATATACTCAACATGTCTTTTCTCTACACATGCAAGACGTTCACAAAAACAATGTGTTGCAACACAATTCAACAGATTATATATATATATATATGTATAGTGAGGTCATTATTGCCTTGTGGTGTTGACAGTTAAGCCAGTGTACTTGATGCTTTGTTTACATTTTTTTATTGTACTATCCAGGCCTGAAGCATAAGGGGACAATCTTCTTTTTCCTTTTTTTCCAAAATGTAGTCATGTCAGAGCCCTCAGGGCCAACTGCTCCTTCTGTTGTACCTAAGCTAATTTATGCTAAAAGACTAAACAATGTACAATGTCAATGTACAGGGGCAGCGTCGCACAAAACAAACAAAAATATCCTCCTTACAAAGTCACTTGTTGTCCTGCAAGAAACCCTTAGGATGAAGTTTAACGATTCTCTTCTCAGCATGTGGTTGGCGACCACTTGCAGGTCTGGAAAGAAGGGCCCACGTGTGAACAAGCAAAGTTACCAATCACACCAGGCCACAAGAACCAAGGACTGAAATCCAGGTTCAGCTGCTTTTCTGAAATACATCTTTGTTTTGATCTCCAACAGTCTGAGCGTTCTCTGTGAACCAAGCAGACAAAGACAAACTGGCTCCACCACTGGCCCTGACGTGGACGCAGCGCTCTGTGTTATTTCACTGGAGACAAAGAAGTGGAGAGAACAACATCTGGACTTTTACTCCTAATGCACTTCTGACAGTGTTGAAAGCACTGAGGGTGATTAACGGAGTCCCTCTGATAAAAACGAAACGTACTGTATCCCCCCCAAAAAATATGTTCAAGCAGATTGTGAGAATACATTTATTTGAAAACAGAGTGAGTGATGCTGCGCCCTCTCTGTCTCTTTTGTCACCTGACAGTTCCAGCGCTAACTGCTTTTTGTTGTGATTTGACTATTTTATCCTTTTAGTAAATAACAGAACAACCAGATGGCTCCTCGGCGTGGTTGAGTGTCTGTCTCTCTCAGGATTTAAAGGCCACCTTTTCAAACTTGTCTCATTATTCATGCTCTTGAGCCTCAGCTCAGCACAGGCCCGTTATATCCCTGAGACAAAAGCAGCCAAACAGAAGAAAAGTACAGATAACCTCGTTGTACTGGATAATACAGTGGTAAAACTGAGGTGAAAGAAGTCGACAGTCCTCCAGACAACAACTCATTAGCATTGTCATTTCTGCGTGACGCAATTTAATCTTTGAAGAATGTGGTTTACAGCGATGGTAATTTGCCCAAACATAATAAAGCGAGTGGAGCTGTGTATAATGAACCATGCAAATTGCACTGCAGTATTTATTGGAGGCAGATCTGCTTCACAGCAACAATTTATTCCATTACTGCACAGAAGGGTCACAGGCAACAACACAGTCCCCACAGGAAAGTTTGTCGTTTTATTTACTGCTTTTCATGCACATTCAGCAGACGGCTTTGTGAATTAATTAATTATTATATTAACTGTTGTTCAGTGTCTAGTATTCTCTTTTTGATAATTAACTTACTGATTATTATTGGAAAAATGCAGAACACAAACAGACCAGCAGGGGTGTTTATATCCACCACAATTAAACATAAACAAATACATTAAAAAGACAAAATTAGCAGATTGAGATTTATCATAAAATGTTCTAGAATATCCACTTAAAAATATGATTCAGAAAAGTAAAGAGAAATTGTTACAGTTGTGAAGACCTTGAATGCAACACTACACTATTGGTAGTCAATCAACATGCTGTCAACAATACATCACTTGTTTGTCTGGAGTTATTGCAGTGAACTATACAGTAGTCTGTCCAGGACTCTATGTATTCATGTACAAATGAGCCAGATGACAGCTAAATGTTAGAGCTCTTGGCCAAACCACATCCTTGATAACAAACAAACAATTTTCTCTTTCAGTGCTGCAGGTTGAATTTAGTCTCTGTGTGAGGCAAGAAAAAAGACCTGGTAAAGGTGAACAGTTCATCACGAGCCACGTGACGTTTGGGCTGCGTTTGAGACGTGAGCGCTGGTGACCCGGTCAAAGAAACAAATTATCAGCTGCCTTTGCACTTTGTTCTGTGATGTGCATTAATAATAACCTCTCATGTTTTGGTAACATTGGTTTGATCGGTGGAGTATATGTGTAGACTCGTACTGCGATGGTCTGAGCTAGTTGTTCGTGATTTACTTTTAAAAGCACTTAAAGTTTGGCACTGAAACCCACACTGCTGTGTCAGTGTTGGCTGATGAAAACACTGGAGACGCTGTGGGATGGGGGGCACCGACTCTGACCCTCTCTCACCCCTCCCCTCATAACATATAGAGACACTGAAGGATGAGAGGAGAAGAAGAACATGGACAAGAAAATCCCTGCCCTCCTGCCAGTGTTGGTTGGATTAGTACTGCGGAGCTCGACTCCTCCTCCTCCTCTGACGGAAAACTCTGTTTTAATACATACCAACAACGGAGGAGGTGAATTATGGTCATATGACCAAACACACAATGACACTTTACAGAAGTGGAACCTCAAACCTGGGCTGAAACGTACGACTTCATGTGTACGTGTGTGAGAGAAAACCACCAACGGTGCAACAACTGATTTGTCACGTCAAGACAAAAACAACGAATGCTGAGCAACAGGCGAATTAGACGACGGACCACAGTACCTACTCCGATGTGCTACAAATATCTCATATTTCATGGAACTGAAGCTGACTGGTGTCTTTGGAAAGCCTGCAGTTAAATTCCCTGGAGGTTTATAAAGTCGTTGTATCACCTGTATCCAGAGTTTGCCCCAGTCTAATACCACAGATGAGGGTTTAAACAAACAGGCCCAGCAATTTATATGTATAAATACTTGGGCTTTCAAAATGGCCGCTGCCATTTGTGTTGATTAATTTGTAGAGATCCGAAATTCTTCTTAAACGAGTTGTTGGCCAAAATCAGACCACTAGGGGGTTCAATACGGCCAAATCTTTTTTGGCCGTACTTGTACAGGAAAACAGAGTAGAAAAACTTGGTCTTTGTTTCTTCTTTGTTATTAATAGGTGATAATGTTACGATTGTACTGGTCCATCCACGTAACACTGCTCATACACAGTCGATACACATGCATTCATTTTTTCCTTCATGAACCAGCTCAACCAGAAAGTACCATATTGATGGCTAGCAGGTGTTTGTGAGGGCTCCACCTTGTGGTCAGTCGTCTTTAAACGTCAAACTCTAGAAATGTCACTTTTAAATACAAGAGTAATATTAATATTATTGCTACTACTTTGCGAAGGATTCTCTGTGAAGCTATTCCGAGTATCCTAATTAATTTCTTCTATGTTATGAGCCAAGACTAAACTCCGTTCCCAGGGGAAGGTTTTACTTTAGAACCGAGCTTTGTTTACTCCTTTATTATACTAGGGTTTCATGTTTTCCATAAGTTTTCCCCAGACTGTCTCAGGATTACTATGTAAACATAAAGCGTAGCAGCTGTTACCTCATTCTTGACCCCACTGACCCTCTGACCCACGGCGCACCTGCAGAAATGGACACGTAACAGAAAAGGGAGATAAAATATTCGACACATTTGATACAGCAGGTTTGGTAACACAAGTCTATTGTTGTCGAAACAGATGCGAAGAATTAAAAAAAAAAACATGTTTCATTTGTACAAACACACACGCGTGCACATACAACCAAAACAAAGAGGGATATCCTGTTTTTTTTACAGAGCCCACTACTAAGAATAGCACAACATGGCAGGGAGGTTGTTTTTGCTCTTATCTCTGCTCTCATTATATCAGTCTGTGAGGCAAAGAAACATCTCTCATTGTTTTCACACAGACTCGCTTACACCGAGGGGTTGAGACGGCAGAGACGCTTCAACGCCTCTGGAATCACCGCCACTGCCGTTCTCATTAAAACACCACATCTCCATCAGCATTGAGAGCTAATGTTTAATACACACACACACACACACACTCGCAGCCTTATCTTGAGCTCCTGAAGTACAGACGCAGCCTTATCTTGAGCTGCTGAAGTATGTGGAGGAGGGTAACGCACAGAGACTCCCCCTTTTTTTTTACATGTACAGTCCAGTGCATGTAAGACTTTATCTGATACTGTTACACAACCTCAGTTGTGGTGTTTTTAAAAGCCTGACACAAATATCAGCGTTGCAAGAACTAACACGTCTCCCGGGCCCAGCATGCTCGGCATATCTGAGCAGGAATCTCACGCGCAGCACATTGCTCGGACCCTGCCATGGAAAGGGTTTTTGCATCACCAACACAAACTTGCGCACGAGACGCCAGCTACACCCATATGTGTCACTCCTCAGAGCACTTCTCACATTCTCACTCGCTGGTCGTTCGGTATGTGAAAGTATCGCCGGCTCGTAACGAGCAGCTTTAAGTAGCAGCTGCCGGCGCTCGGCCCATGCGTGCACGGCTGGCACACCTCACTCCATAAGCAAACCCACGCTCCAGGTATTTGCGGCATGCAAACCAGTGCGTTCCAGGGGGCGCTGTGCACATGTGCAGAGGTCAGGGTGAGCTTGAGCCCAGGTCAGAGAGTCGGTAATTCCAACAACAAGGTCAAAACTTTCAGTCGGAGGGCAG